>NC_132815.1:600000-900000 GCF_048594095.1 Paramormyrops kingsleyae | reverse complement strand
CAGCATTTGGCAGACGCCCTTAGCCAGAGCGACTTACATAAGTGCTTTAAGACTCTGGTGTGGTGGAAAGTGATCCCTAACTCACGGGCAACTGCACTCCACAAGTCGGAGGTGAACTGTGCCGCACAATCAGATGACAGGTTAGCAGGCACACCAAAACGAGAGACCCAGGAGCTGATGAAAGCCCGAGCCACATCTGCCGTGGCTGTGGAGGCTGATGGCACCACCTCTGGCCAGCAAGTCATTCAATCAATGATAGACAAAAGGTGTGTGTAACCATGGGATGGTGGCAACGGACCAACCAAATCCACATGGACATGATCAAAGCAACATTCTGGAACTGTGAAAGGAGCCAGAGGAGCCCTGGTGTGCAGCTGAATCTTATCCTGCTGACAAGCAAGGCAAGAAGCAACCGAGTCGCGTACATCCTTTTTCAGCCCTTGCCAAACAGACTTAGCTGAAAGCAGCTTCTAGGATGCCTTGCGGCCAGGATGGGAAAGGCCTTGGACAGCCTTAAACACACAACGCCATCAGCCACACAGCACTACGGGCTGCGCAGTTCCAGTGGAGACATCACGAAGCAGTGAGGTGTCACCAAAAAGCATATGTGTCAGCAGACCACAACCCTTGAATCCTGCTGTCGGAGGCCTGGTCAGCTGCCAATAGGGCATAATCCAAGCCAAAGTGGACAGCACCAACCACCAAATGTGAGAGACAATCAGCCACTACATTGTGTTTGCCAGCGACATGATGGATGTCTGTCGTGAACTCAGAAATAAACACCAGTTGACGCTGCTGACGGGCAGACCAAGGATATGAAATCTTGCTCATTGCAGCCCCCAATGGCTTATGATCCAACAGAGCAGTGAACGGACACCCTTTTAACAAGAAGCGGAAATGGCGCAGAGCTAAGTACAGACCAAGTAGCTCACGGTCGAAAGTACTGCGCTCATTAGGGCGTAACTGGCGACTGAAAAAGGCCAGCGGCTGCCATTCGCCATTAACGAACTGCTTGTATCCTGCGCCAATAGCAACATCTGAAGCATCTGTAGTGACAGCAATGGGAGCATCCAGCAAGTGGTGGGCTAGCAACGTAGCATCCATCAAGGCCTGTTTAACATTACGGAATGCCTGAAATCGGTCCCCAGTCCAGTCAACCACCACCTTAGTTGAAACACCCTTGAGTGCAGAGTACAGGGGAAATATAATGCGGGCAGCGTCAGGGATGAAACGATGGTAAAAGTTAACCATTCCAAGAAACTCCTGCAAAGATTTGACTGGTTGTGGGAAATCTCAGACAGCGGCAACTTTCTCGGGGAGAGGCATCGCCCCCTCTGAGGTAGTGTGGTGGCCAAGGAAGTCAACAGAAGGGACACCAAAATGACACTTGCTAACATTTACAATCAACCCATAACCACTGAGATGCTCAAACAATGCCTGGAGATGCCTGAAATGATGCCTAAAAGTGTTGCTAGCAACTACGATGTCGTCCAAATAAACAAACAGAAAAGGCATGTCCCACACAACACTGTCCATCAAACGCTGACAATTTTGAGTTGCATTCTTTAGCCCAAAAGGCATCCTGAGAAACTCAAACAAACGAAACGGTGTGACGACAGCAGTCTTAGCGATGTCCTGTGTCCTGGGACTGGATGGTAGCCCCTAACCAGGTCTACCTTGGAAAAAATGGCCAAATGGGTGAAGAAATCTTGGATGTGTGGGACACGGTACCAGTCAGGAGTGGTGGCATCATTAAGGCGTCTATAGTCCCCACAGGGGCACCATCCACCCCCAGGCTTGGGCACTATAAGGAGAGGAGAAGACCAGGGGCTGCCAGAACGTCAAACCTTTCTGAACTAAGAACTGCTGTTTCAAAGTCAGAATTGGAGATGCTTGTGCATTCTTTCATTTCCTCATGACTTGATTACTGTAATGATCTTTATATGGGTTTGAGTAAGTCCTCTCTCATGTCTCCAGTCAGTCCAGAATGCAGTCGCTAAGCTTTAAAGTTGTGCTAGCCGGAGTGATCATATCACTCCCATTCTGCACACACTGCATTGGCTCCCAGAGTTTTATAGAATTCATTTTAAAATTTTAGTTGTCCCACATACTCAGCTAAAAAGCCGTGGAGACTGTGTTTTTCAATCTGTGGCACAAAGACTATGGAACAGCCTGCCTTATGGTCTGCCCACAGCTGAGTCTGTTGATCCTTTTAAAAAACAACTAAAAATATTTCTTTTTAAACAGGCTTTTAATCAGTGCTGAGTAGTTCCTCTTTGTTTTATTTTTATTGGTAATATTTGTGCTTTATTCATTTTGTTCCATTTTATATTGGATTGTTGTTCAACTCTCTGTGACCTTTGTCTTAGAAGGGCGCTATATAAAGAAGAAACTACTACTACTACTGTAGAAAAGGCTGTTAAATGAGCGGTTTGTTTAATTGTGCAGTGTTTTGAGCAGGCATGATTTCGGCCATAGGAGGCGTCACGCAGGACCCCACGTTGTTTTTTTTTTTTTCTTTCTCTTCTTCGCTTTCCTTTAGGCTGGATGCAGAGTTCAACGTAGTTATACAAAGTTTTGTTGGTTTTATGGTGTAGTTGTGCGTGCATGCTGAGTAAGTATGCAGTTCATTCGTACCGCAACTATGCTTTGTAACCAGAGCAAATGTTTATTGTTTTATACGTTTGTAATTTAAAATAAACATATCGCGCTGATCGCAGTTCGCCTTTTGCTGCGTTAATGCCGCTCAGTTTTGAGCATTGTATGTTTATTTGCGTTTTGTAATACAAATGGTTAATATAATTTAATATCTATATTTGTTTAATGTTTGTAAAACTATGTTACCCGTGAGCGGTAGTTATATGTTGATTCCTATGTTTTTGTTTCTCTTTCAGTAAACCACAATTGCATAATCCCCCAACGAGTATCCGGACTGCTTTATGGGTGGTGTGTTAATGCGCTACTATCCAACTATAGAATAACCTGCCATAAGTAGGCAAACAAACCCAGTGTTCTGATCGAACACTCTGTAAAGGTTACCAACGAGAGAGAATCAGCGTCCCTTTTTTTTTTAAATGACACTCTTTTACAACTACTACTACTACTACTACAGTAATGCATGTGCTCATGGTTATGGATTATTTTGCTAATGGTTTGTTTTCTACCATCACAGTGCCGGAGCCAGTGCTGGGCTTTTTCCCATTCCGGAACTGGTTCTGTGTGTTTCTACCACAAAAAAAGTAGTAAAAGTGGCTCCAGCACAGCACTACAGAAAAGCTGGTCTCAGAATGTGGAACCATAACGTGAGGGAAAGCGGGATGGGATGGGATGGGATATATCCCGTTCAAATCTTCCCATACCTGGAAAATACAATCTATAACCAATATAGTTTTGTCAAATATTGCTGGTGCAGCCATGAAACAACTTGCCAGTTTATTAGCGGAATAACATTACATCTTTTCCTATTCTGTGGAAAACAAAAGATCGATCTGCAGGCCAGGTTTAATAGATTATAGACATGTAGCAGGTCAAATAAATATTGCAATGCTTGAGTGGCAAAGTTCAATTTTTAGCAGACTCTTTTAGTGCGCTATCCTTAAAAGGACAGCAGTAAAACAGAATAAACTAACTTACACATTCAGGCTGGGGAGAAAAATAGCCTTTAAAGAGACAAAAGTGCAATGAGTCATACTCTGAAAACTATGAGACATAAACTGGTTAACCGACAGGAAGCAGCTAGTAGTTATTAGAGGCACTATGTCACAGTGGGCCTGCGTTCATAGTGGGGTACCGCAGGGTTCAATTTTAGGACCACTATTGTTCCTAATTTACATTAATGATATTGAACCAATACATACAGTAAACTGGTTAAATTTGCAGATGAGAAAAAGGTGGGTGGTCTAGCAGATACTGATCTAGCAGCAGAGAGGCTACAACGGGATCTGGATTTAATTAGCGAATGGGCTGATACTTGGCAGATGAAATTTAACGCAAATAAATATACAGTAATCCATGCAGGGAGCAGAAATATAAAGTACAGATATTTTATGCCTCTAGGTGTGTGCAGTTTAAGTCAAGGGAGGTGATGTTACATTTATATAATTCCTTGGTAAGACCCCACCTAGAATATTGTTTGCAGGTTTGGTTGCCATTTTTTATCAAAAAAAAAAAAAAGCGAAAATGGCCGAGGCAAGGGGCTCGGAAAGGGTGGCGCTAAGCGTCATCGTAAAGTCCTTCACAACAACATCCAGGGTATTACCAAGCCGGCTATTCGTCGTCTTGCCCGCCGAGGTGGCGTCAAACGTATCTCCGGTCTGATCTATGAAGAAACCCGTGGTGTGCTGAAGGTGTTCCTGGAGAACGTCATTCGCGACGCCGTTACCTACACCAAGCACGCCAAGAGGAAGACCGTCACCGCCATGGATGTTGTGTACGCTCTCAAGCGCCAGGGCCGCACTCTGTACGGCTTCGGCGGCTAAGCGTGAAAGCTACAGCGAGGAAATCTAAAGACCCAAAGGCTCTTTTCAGAGCCACACACTTCGTCCTAAAGAGTGACGTACCATTTGTACGTTTTGTCAGAATGCTCTGTGTAAATCATTGTGAAAACATGCACATGATAGCTCACTAATATCAAGGATTCTTTGAAGGAAAATGACAAAAAGAAATGTTGGTCATCTATTTTTAATAATCTGGGTATTTATGCACAGTAAAAGTGCAAATATGACGCTAAATATACTACTGCCGAAACCGGTAATTAAAATATTTGTAATTTCGTTCCGTGCTTTAGTGAATTCTAATTCATAGTGCATCTTCACAATATTATACTGTCTCAAAAGCCAGGCCAAAAACAATAGTGGCAAGGAAAAAAAAAAGATTTCAAGTCAGGAGGAACCAGACTTAAGGGAGGAGTCCTAGAAAGTTTGCACGCTTTTAACAGAATAAAAGTAGTCAGTGGATCACATAAAATCAACGTAATTAGTCATTTGTAAGTGTGAGTGCATGCCATCTCTAGATGCAAATATGAAAGACACACATTCACAAAATATATGGAAACACAAGTCTGTTTTATGTATAAAAAGAGTGAAAATAGAATTAAATGAATAGAATGAAAACATGTGTCTCAAATGTGTTTGTACACAAATGTCATAAGCTGAGTGAAGTCATGTTCCATGGTTGATAACATGCTCCTACACGTACAGAATGAAATAATGTCATTTAATTTTGATTGGCCATCACTGAGTTATAAAACCAAAAGTGAATTTTGTTTTTGTGTGATCTCTCCAGCTTTGGGTTAGTCACGGATTTTAACTAACCTTGGCATGGTGATTTGGTCACATGAGTAACTCATGAAACTGAAATTGGGCGTTAATGTGAACAAATTTTAACTTTTTTTTGGGGGGGGGGGCTATGACTTTGACTGGCTATATTTACCTTAATATAAGCTGCACAGAAATGGACCTCATACTGTTTTAAAGCTATTGTCCAGCTCTATGGATTGAATAAATAATATGCCATCCCCATATGAATAATTACTATGTAATAACTGATTAAAATATTAAGAATTCAATAACAAAAAAACCTATATTTCAAAATTGATCAATTTTTTACTAAAACTAGCCCATAATGTCATGAACATCTCCAGAAAATTTGGTCTTTGAGTTGTTGCTGAGATATCATTACTTATCTGAAGTAATAGCAGTTAGTGATCAATGCATGGTACAGGGTTATTATTTGTCATGACAACTACAACTTTTGCCAGAGCTAGCTGTGGAAATATAATTTAAATTAAAACATTTTAAATTACTATTAAAATGAATAAAAAGACAATACTGCCAAAGTAACTGGGAAAAAAATAGAATTAATGGTAAAATCAGAGTAATTTATTTTCCTCTGTAGTTGACACTCTTGAGTAGACACTGGCCTACTAAGAAGGGCCTTAAAAACTAACAAAAATAAACAAACAATCTAAATAGAATTTTATGCTACTAGGACAAGGAAAGCATTTCAACATTGATGCATAAGCTACATACAAGGAGTACTGTTTAAAGGGAAGGTGGGAATGTAAGAACATAAACAACTGCTATACAGTCAGACCTCGGACATTTGCGAGGTTAGGTTCCAGAAGCCGTCGCAAATGAGGATTCGCAGATGTTTTGTAGAGTCACTAAAAATGGTAATATGTACTTATTTCTATAATTTTAACCCTAAATATGACCACAGTCATGCTCCCAAAACACTTTACTTTCATTTAAAAGTTAGCTTAATACAAGGCTTGGCTGCCTTTGCTTTCTTTGGGCTCTTGGTGGCCTCCTTTGCTGCCGCCGGCTTTACCGCCTTCTTGGGACTTTTGGTGGCCTTTGCTGCCGCCGGCTTTACCGCCTTCTTGGGACTTTTGGTGGCCTTTGCTGCCGCCGGCTTTACCGCCTTCTTGGGACTTTTGGTGGCCTTTGCTGCCGCTGGCTTTACCGCCTTCTTGGGACTTTTGGTGGCCTTTGCTGCCGCCGGCTTTACCGCCTTCTTGGGACTTTTGGTGGCCTTCTTTGCTGCCGCTGGCTTTACCGCCTTCTTGGGACTCTTGGTGGCTTTTTTCTTAAGGGTTACTCTCACATACAGTCTGTCTTTCTGTCTGTTATCGCAGCGTTTGCAGACCCAGTGACTATCCTCCCTGCATTTGGCACAGGTGAATTTCTGACATGTTGCACAGATAAACCTGCTGCGATTTCTGTTGCAGCTCTCTTGTACCTGGCACTGAGTTGTCTGTATAGGCCCTGCCACAACAGAAGCAAACGCTGCAGCAGCCTTCCTCTCTGCCTCCATTTCCTTTTGCTGCATAAATTGGCAACAGAGCTCCTTGGCTAGAAGACTCAGAAACAATCTTTTTTTGCCTTTCCACCCTGTGCATGCCTTGTACAGAATGTAGGCATTCGCCGCCGCCAGGTCCAGCATGTTGTAAAATACAGCTACTGGCCACCTGCGTGTTGGTGCTCGTACTGAATACATGCGTGCCATTTGGTCCAACACATCTACACCACACTGTAAAAGCAGAGAAAGAGAGACATGAGTATATGTGCTTTTTTTCTACCCGATATAGGCCTATATAGTATATATCAAACATTGTAACACCGGTGTAAAATTATATACACATTCACATACCTTCATGTGGTTGTAGTCGTTTATCGTGTTGGGTTTCCTCTTTCTGCAGTCTCCGATCGTCACGTCTCGGTGCAAGGAACTTAGAAGACACACAGTTTTCTTTTTTTTTGGTGTGTAGATCGTCAAGGAGACACTGCCATTTCTAAACACTGATGTGGAGAATTCCTCTCGCTCTGCAGTGTCCTTTGCTGATGGAGGAAGTTCACGGCAAACTTTATTCACCGTGCCCAGTAGAGTCGTGTTGCGCTGAAGCAGTCTGTGTGACAGTGACAGTGAGGTGAAGAAACTGTCCGTTGTGACATTTCTCCCGTCATCCAGAAATGGCTCCATCAGACTCATGACCAAGTTCTCTGCCAGCCTCTCCCCTTTATGATGACTGGGGTCCTTTCCCAAGTCAGGGGACACATTGCAGATGTATTTGGTCTCCCAATCCATTGCCATCAAGAATTTGATCCCAAATTTGCATTTACTTGCATCCGGCTTTGATGCGATATATTGCGTGAATGGACAACGAACCTTGGTTGGGAACACCTGTTTGTCTATAGTCATGTGTTCTCCTGGAGTGAAACTCTCGGCACAGTTCTTGGTGAATCGTGTCCAGATGTCAGAGATCGCAGCAAATCTGTCTGTTTTCACCCGTTCTGCCCGCGTGTCCTTGTCATCAAATCGAAGGTGTTGCATAATTGAAAGGAATCTATCTCGGGACATTGTCTCTTTAATAAGCGGCACCAGAAAGTTTTCCGACCAGCAATCCACAATGGCACCAACGGGACACATGATTGCTCTCACAAACAGAATAGAAATGAATGCCATCAGTTCATGAATTGTCAGCTTCCATTCCGGCTCTGTTCTGCTGGCTTGATGGACCGTACACTCTTTGATGGTCAACAGCATTCCCTTGTCTAACAGGCAGAGGAAGCTTTGGAGCACGCTTGTAATTTTACGCTGTCAGAAGATAAAGAGAATGGAAAATTTACTTGTACCTCAATCTAAATGGGTTTATATAAATAATACACGAGTTTATATAAATATCATATGTATTATGTCAATGACAAACCTTGGCAGACTCTGTGGGTCCAGCGCACGCAGTGAAGCGCGAGGGATGTGCTGATGCACTGGGCGTTCCACTTCCAATATCCTCCTCTACCCACACAGTTCCGTTTTTTGCCGTCTGGCTCGCACAGGGTTTCCTGGTACCACGGCGCATCTTTCGTGGAGGCATGTCGGGTTCTTGTTCCGTCTCCATTTCGGACTCTTCCAATGAGGCATCAGTCAGCTGCTGGTCAAACGAAACCTGGCCTCCGTCAGAATCTAGTGCGTCCATATCAAGAAGCAGGTCCAAAGCCTGTTGCGCGGAGAGGATCTTCCTTCGTGGCAGTGATGCGGAGGCCATCCTGATGTGCGTTTTCAGAAATTAGAAGAAATGATTCTCCGGCCTGGGTCGGTCTGCTTTTATGCACAGCACTGTGTTATTGTTATGCACACAGCAATGCCACTCCCTTACCCTGTTCGCTGATCCTAGCTTTCTATAAAATGGTCTCGATTAAGTTAAAGTACATCGTATGTTTATTTTGAACTTATGTTACTATTTCTGAATGTCTTATGTTGGGAAAGTTAATGATTTCCTAAAAAAAATCGCGCCTCGGGACTTACAGGAAGGAACGTTTTTTGATTTTAGACAAGTGACCTATCGAATAAGCGAAGAGTCAATGACGTCATTGAACCAATGAAACTAAGGAAAATTTTCAACCAATCAACATAAGCCAGGACTGCTGTATAAGTTTGCGTTAGCGGGAGCAAACCTTGTTATTTGGTTTGTTTCCGAGATTACTCTTTAAACGATGGCAAGAACTAAGCAGACCGCGCGTAAGTCCACCGGCGGCAAAGCGCCCAGGAAGCAGCTGGCTACCAAAGCGGCACGTAAAAGTGCTCCGGCCACAGGCGGCGTCAAGAAGCCTCATCGCTACAGGCCCGGAACCGTGGCTCTGCGAGAGATCCGGCGTTACCAGAAGTCCACCGAGCTGCTGATCCGCAAGCTGCCCTTCCAGCGTCTGGTGAGGGAAATCGCTCAGGATTTCAAGACCGACCTGCGCTTCCAGAGTTCGGCTGTTATGGCGCTGCAGGAGGCAAGCGAGGCCTATCTGGTTGGTCTGTTTGAGGACACCAACCTGTGCGCCATTCATGCCAAGCGAGTCACCATCATGCCTAAAGATATTCAGCTGGCTCGTCGTATCCGTGGCGAACGTGCATAAATTGGTTTTCATATAAAAACCGAAACAAAGGCTCTTTTAAGAGCCAAGACAAAAAAAATCACAAAAAGCAAGCTCTGCCTACCCACCACTTTCATCCTTCTGATAACTTTGTGTTTACAAAACACTTCACTATGGTTACAATCGTGTTCATGCCGTTTCGGTTTTTTAAACGGTTATGAATTAAACGTATTATTGATTCTTTACTAATCACAGCTTTTCTAGCTTTCCCGGTGTATGCGGATTGATGTATGCAGAGAGGAGGCTTCCAACATTGCAGGTCTGCGTTTGGTTTTTTGAGGATTTCAACTACTTTCCAGATTCCTAGATGCAATAACACCATTTGAATTGTTTTGCGGCTCCTACTCCAACACGACTTGCTCTTGCACCTGGGCATTCAGTAGAAGCTCCGCTTGGCTGCACATAGGCCTAGTTGATTGCTTGATCCGTATGCGTTTGATGCTGTAAGTTGTATTTTGCTTTAGACAAAAGCATCTGGTAGATGGAAAAGCTCAATTTCCAAAATATAATTTCATTTTCAAAATGTTACAAATATGACCAAAATGTGCTGGATAATATCTGAGGTGTCAACATTCTGATGCATTTACTGGGCCGAACCAGTTTTTTCACATTTTATTTGATGCAATACATTTCTAATTCAAAGAAATCTGTTCTTAGATCTATCATTTTAATTATGAGGGTTCTAGGGCCATTTGAACATTTTATGATTGATTTAATGTTTAGTGATAAACCATATGAAATTTACAAACAAGAGGAGGCCATTCGGCCCATCAAGCTCATTTGGGGAGAACGTACCTAATAGCTCAGAGTTGTTAAAATCTTATCTAGCTATGATTTGAAGGACCCCAGGGTTTTAGCTTACGCTAAACTAAAAGGAAGACTATTCCATACTCTAACTACACGCTGTGTAAAGAAGTGTTTTCTCAAATTCAGTTTAAAATGTTCTCCCACTAATTTCCACCGATGGCCATGACTTCTAGTATTTAAACTAATATCGAAGTAGCCATTTGGCTGGACAGCATCCAGACCCATTAGAATCTTATAGACCTGGATCATGTCCCCCCCTTAGTCTCATTTGCTTGAGGCTGAACAGATTCAGCTCAGCTAACCTCTCCTCATAAGACATTCCTCTAAGACCAGGAATCATTCTCGTAGCCCTCCGTTGCACCTTTTCTAAGGCCGCAATGTCCTTTTTTAAGGTATGGTGACCAAACCTGCACACAATATTCTAGATGCGGTCTTACCAAGGAATTATATAATTGTAGCATCACCTCCCTTGACTTAAACTTCACACACCTAGAGATGTAACATAACATCCTATTGGCCTTTTGGCGAGAGTGGGACATGGAAGCATCATCATACACACACACATATAATATATATATATATATATATATATAAATATATAAATATATATATATATATTAGGACATTGTGAAATTGTAAATAAAAACAGAATGCAATGATGTGGAAATCTCATAAACCCATATTTTATTCATAACAAAACATCAAATGTTTAATCTGAGAAAATGTATCATTTTAAGGAAAAGACCAGGTAATTTTGAAAGTCATGGCAGCAACACATCTCAAAGTTGGGACAAGGCTATGTTTACCACAGGGTGGCATGACTTCTTTTAACAACAGTCTGTAAATGTCTGGGGACTGAGGAGATCAGTTGCTTGAGTTTTGGGAGAGGAATGTTGTCCCATTCTTGTCAGATACAGGATTCTAGTTGCTCAGCTGTACTAGGCCTTCTGTGTCGTAATTTTCGTTTTATGATGCACCAAACATTCTCAATGAGTGAAAGATCACTGGCAGGCTAGTTCAGTACCCAGACCCTTCTTCTATGAATCCATTATGTTGTAATTGATGCAGTGTGTGGTTTGGCATTGTCATGTTGGAAAATGGAAGGTCTTCCCTGAAAGAGATGTCGTCTGGATGGCAGCATATGTTTCTCTAGAACCTGGATATACCTTTCAGCATTGATGGTGCCTTTCCAGATATGCAAGCTGCCCATGCCATATGTACTAATGCACCCCCATACATCAGGGATGCTGGCTTTTGAACTGAGCGCCAATAACACCCTGGGTTGTCCTCCTCTTTAGTCTGGATGATACAGCATCCCTGGTTTCCAAAAAGAATTTCAAATTTAGATTCGTCTGACCACAGGACCGTTTTCCACTTAGCCGCAGTCCATTTTAAATGAGCTTTGGCCCAGAGAAGACGTCAGCGCTTCTGGATCATGTTCAAATACAGCTTCTTCTTTGAATGATAGTTTTAACTGGCATCTTTGGATGGCATGGCGATTTGTGCGTTTTCTGAAAATATTCCTGAGCCCATTTAGCAATTTCCATTGCAGAATCATGCCTATTTGTGAGGCAGTGCCACCTAAGGGCCCGAAGATCATAGGCATCCAGAATACTTGTCCCTTACACACAGAGATTTCTCCAGATTCTCTGAATCTTTTGATTATATTATGTACTGTAGATGATGATATTTTTGACCTCTTTGCAATTTTACACCGAGGAACTTTTTCCCTGAAATTGCTCCACTATTTGTCGATGCAGTATTAGGGGGATTGGTGATCCTCTGTCCATTTTTACTTCTGAAAGACATTGCAACTCTAAGACGCTCTTTTTATACCCAGTCATGTTACTGACCAGTTGCCAATTGATCATGATCACTACCGTCCAGTGGTTCTAAAACCTCTAATTTTCCAATCCTATCCTGGTTCTTAGAGAAAACAAGATTAAGAAGGGCTTTTCCCCTTGTATGGGTATTAACAAACTGAGTAAAAAACAATCCTGTACTAATTTCACCATCTCAAGTTAATTTACAGAAGAGCCAGAGACTATGTTCCCCTGTATCCCAGGTAAATTAAAATCACCCATAACCACCACATCATTTTTATTACTCATAATCCTGATATCGTCATATAACATTCTGCTTTCCTCTGCAGTTACATTAGGTGCTCTGTAACAAACACCGACAATTAGGCCATTAGAGTTTTTAGCATCTAGTTTTACCCATACAGGTTCTGTACTTTTATTTGTATCATTGAGCTCCCTTGCCTGCAAGTTTTCTTTTACGTATACTGCAACACCACCTCCCTGCTTGCCTATCCGGTCTCTACGGAACAACGTATAACCATCCATATTATATTCTTCTCCATCTTCGTCACTCATCCATGTTTCTGTTATTCCTATAATGTCATAAGTGTCTGATGAAATGAAGGCCTCGAAATCATGAATTTTGTTTCTAATACTCCTAGCGTTTAGGTACAGACCGCAAAGGGTAGGTCTTTTACAGTGCCCACTTTTAATAGTAATTGGGGCTTTACGTCTCCCCCCACCTATATTCATAACTAACCTCCCTGCCCCCCCCCCCAGTCCCTAGTTTAAACATTCCTCAACTACTCTACACATACGCCTCCCCAATACACTGGTTCCCCTCTGGTTCAGATGCAACCCGTCCGGCTTGAACAGGTCCCACCTATTCCAGAAGGTCTTCCAGTGCCCCATAAACCTGAACCCCTCTTTCCTACACCACTATTTTAGCCACACATTTAATCTCCTTATCTCAGCTAACTTAGCCTGGCTTGCATGTGGCACGGGAAGTATTCCAGAGAATACCACCATGGACGTTCTGCTTCTAAGCTTATCCGAGACTTCTATAAATTTATCCTTCACACCTTATTGCTCTACAAGTTGGGCACAGGCAGGTGTGACAAGGTCTTACAACCCTGAGGCACTCGCTATAAACAGACTAAAAGTTCTGGATAAAAAAACAAGAAATTACCATCATTGTCCCATTATAACAAAATACAATTTATTGACTTTTGAAAGTTTTATTTGTTTTGCTGATATATGCTTGATATATAAACTTTTTCAGGATCTTGCACCGCCAGCCCTCAAACAATGTATATTATTTTGCAGAGATAAATTAAGTGTCTAGGTCCTCTATGAGAGGTGATTGTTATGTGAGTTTCAGGAAAACCTCTTTTAGCCAGTCAGCTTTCTCTATTATTAATATATATATTCAATTCCAGTCCATATTAGAGACTGTACAAGTTTCAGCCAGTTTAAAATACCTCTGAAGACATGGCTGAAGGCTAATCAAAGATGTGATCATTACCCCATTAATCGTTTTTTATTTTAATGTGATATGTACTGTTTTATATGCTGTTCTCCCCGTGTTGTGGGACCACCCCCCCCCCCCAGTCCGAAAAACATGCTGAGGTTAATTGGAGTTACCAAATTGTCTGTAGGCATGTGAGTAAATGATGCGTCTTGGTGCCCCATCCTGGGTTATTCCCTGCCTTGAGCCCATGGACTCTGGACCCTCTGAGATCTTGAATAGGAAAAGCAGTTACAGAAGATGGATGGATGGATTTTTAAATCCTGTTTTAATCCTGGTTCTGCTGGGAGAAGGTTACACTGCGAGGCAGGCTGCTTCCAGGCGCAAAGATTCTCAAGACCAAGGTGAAGCAGGAGACACTGTCAATAACCAAAAACCAGCCAGGTAGAGGGCAGAAGCAACATGGGAAGTGGTGTGAAGGGCACTGCTAGGACAGTTCATATCAGGATCCTAGACACAGGACTGAAGACCCATAAAGCAGGGAAGAAGCCCTTCATTAATGAGAAGCAGGGAAGAAGCCCTTCATTAATGAGAAGCAGGGAAGAAGCCCTTCATTAATGAGAAGCAGGGAAGAAGCCCTTCATTAATGAGAAGCAGGGAAGAAGCCCTTCATTAATGAGAAGCAGGGAAGAAGCCCTTCATTAATGAGCGTCTTGGTGCCCCATCCTGGGTTATTCCCTGCCGGAAGAACCAGGCTCCATGACTGTGTCCGAGACGGTAATCTGCAGGGAAGAACCAGGATGGAGTTTGCAGAAAAATATGTACATTTTACACAAGCTCATACCCATAAACTGAGAAATGAGTGAAACTGAATATTTTGTTGTGGTCTCTTGATTTTTTCTGAGCTGTATATTGAATATTCTTATTTCAAGAAAGAACCAGAATTGTAATATTCAATAATAATAATAATTAGGAATATTTTTCAAATTGAAATAAATTTTAAGGATAGGACTTTATTGATCCCACAGTGGGGAAATGTGTGCGTTACCACAGCTCTAGACAGATAGCCAGAAAAGAGTACAAGAGTAATATAAGAATACAAGAAAAAATAGATAAATAATAAATAATAAAATAAGATAAAACACTAAATACAGCAGTAGTGCCTATGTACACCCATACACAGTATGTAATATATGGATAGTGGGTTGTGGGAAAAAGTGCAAGTAATAATAAATAACAACTATTTCACTACTACAGCTGCATTTACCTCTATAAGGTGTGTTATGTATGAAGTGGTAAGTAGTAGTGACCGTAGAGGTAAGTATCTGGGTGACTCATGACATCATGATGTGTTATAGAGTCTAACTGCTGTCGGGATGAATGATCTGCGAAAACGCTCCTTTCTGCAGCGAGGGTGTATCAGTCTCTGACTGAAGGAGCTGCTCAGCACACTCACAGTCTCATGCAGAGGGTGTATCAGCCTCTGACTGAAGGAGCTGCTCAGCCCACTCACAGTCTCATGCAGAGGGTGTATCAGTCTCTGACTGAAGGAGCTGCTCAGCACACTCACAGTCTCATGCAGAGGGTGTATCAGCCTCTGACTGAAGGAGCTGCTCAGCACACTCACAGTCTCATGCAGAGGGTGTATCAGCCTCTGACTGAAGGAGCTGCTCAGCCCACTCACAGTCTCATGCAGAGGGTGTATCAGCCTCTGACTGAAGGAGCTGCTCAGCACACTCACAGTCTCATGCAGAGGGTGTATCAGCCTCTGACTGAAGGAGCTGCTCAGCACACTCACAGTCTCATGCAGAGGGTGTATCAGTCTCTGACTGAAGGAGCTGCTCAGCCCACTCACAGTCTCATGCAGAGGGTGTATCAGTCTCTGACTGAAGGAGCTGCTCAGCACACTCACAGTCTCATGCAGAGGGTGTATCAGTCTCTGACTGAAGGAGCTGCTCAGCACACTCACAGTCTCATGCAGAGGGTGTATCAGTCTCTGACTGAAGGAGCTGCTCAGCACACTCACAGTCTCATGCAGAGGGTGTATAAGTCTCTGACTGAAGGAGCTGCTCAGCCCACTCACAGTCTCATGCAGAGGGTGTATCAGTCTCTGACTGAAGGAGCTGCTCAGCACACTCACAGTCTCATGCAGAGGGTGTATCAGTCTCTGACTGAAGGAGCTGCTCAGCACACTCACAGTCTCATGCAGAGGGTGTATCAGTCTCTGACTGAAGGAGCTGCTCAGCACACTCACAGTCTCATGCAGAGGGTGTATCAGTCTCTGACTGAAGGAGCTGCTCAGCACACTCACAGTCTCATGCAGAGGGTGTATAAGTCTCTGACTGAAGGAGCTGCTCAGCCCACTCACAGTCTCATGCAGAGGGTGTATCAGTCTCTGACTGAAGGAGCTGCTCAGCACACTCACAGTCTCATGCAGAGGGTGTATCAGTCTCTGACTGAAGGAGCTGCTCAGCACACTCACAGTCTCATGCAGAGGGTGTATCAGTCTGTGACTGAAGGAGCTGCTCAGCACACTCACAGTCTCATGCAGAGGGTGATGTGGGTTGTTCATGATGGATGTCAGCTTAGCTAACAGATGACAGCATCATCCACCCCGATTCCAGACCGGTATGCGAACTGCAGGGGGTCAATCGCTGAGCTCACCAGTGGGCGAAGGTGGTGCAGGATGAGCCTCTCCATGGTCTTCATCAGATGAGAAGTCAAGGCCACAGGTCTAAAATGGTGCAATTTTCGGCACCGGGATGACACAGGAATTCTTCCACAGTTCAGGAATCCTCTTCAGACTCAGGCTCAGGTTGAAGATATGCTGGACCACCTGACAGAGCTGATCTGCACATTCCCTGAGCAGTCTGCCGCAGATTCCATCCAGACCAGCTGCCTTCCTTGCCTTCGTCCTCTTGAGCTGGCTTCTCACCTGATCGACTGTGAGGCAGATATCAGGCTGGGCTGGGTTGGGGGATGGGGCTGGCTGTCTTGTGGGTAGATATGTAGATGGGGGTGAAACTAGGTGATGGTGTGAGGAGAGCTCAGGTAACAATGGGATTGCACCAGGATGGAGGGGGGGCAGCATAACGAGGGGAGTTGATGGAAGCTGGGGGGTGGGGGAGGTGGTTGATGGCCCCGAGTCGAATCTGTTGAAAAAAAGATTCAAGTCGTTGGCCCCCCCCTGGTCAGCAGACACTGTGGCTCCTCCAATGTCTTTGAAGTGTCCAGAGATTTTTTTCATGTTCCTCCAGACTTCTCTGACGTTATTCTGTTGGAGTTGGTTTTCCATCTTCTTCCTGAAGTGCTTCTTGCCACCTCGGATCTTATATTTGAGATCATTTTGAACTCTCCTCAGCTTTTCTTGGTCTCCAGATCTGAAAGCTCTCTTCTTCTCATTCAGCAGAGCCTTCAGTTCTGAGGTCACCCACGGTTTATTGTTAGAGAAACACCGTACCTTCTTGGTAGGAACAGTATTCTCAACACAGAAATTTATGTAGTCCGTGACGCAGTGGGTGAGGGCGTCGATGTCCTCACCGTGGGGCCTGCAGAGTTCCTGCCAGTCCGTGCATTCAAAACAGTCTCTCAGGGCCTCACTGCATTCCTCAGACCACAGCCTTATTACCTTCCTAGTGGGGGGTTTCCTTTTCACCATAGGGGTGTAAATAGGTTGAAGGATGAGCAGGTTGTGATCTGAGTGGCCAAGCGGGGGGAGCGGAGCTGCACTGTAAGCCTGCTTTGTGTTCCAGGGTTTTGTTGTCCCTTGTCTGGCAGTCCACATACTGGGAGAAGTTAGGGAGAGTGGCAGGTAGTGAGGCATGACTGAAGTCCCCAGAGATAATAATGAGGCACTGTGGATGTGCCGTCTGTAGCTGTGAAACCGTGGAGTGAATGTGCTCACAGGCTGTCGTAGCATCGGCCGAGGGAGGGATGTAGACAGTCAGCACAATAACATGAGCAAACTCTCGGGCCAGGTGGTATGGCCGAACGCTAACCGCTGACAGTTCAATGTCATTGGTACAGCGCTGTTCCCTCACAGTTATGTGTCCCGGATTACACCATCTCTCATTGACGTACATGGCTAGTCCCCCACCCCTCCTCTTACCACTGTCCCTTGCGCTCCTGTCCGCTCTCACCACTTGAAAGCCATCCAAAGTTACGACGGAGTCTGGTGTGTGGTCCGTGAGCCAGGTCTCAGTGAACAGCAGGAGGCTGCTCTGCTGGTACTCCCACTGCAGTCTGGTTAGCGCCGTTAGCTCTTCCATTGTGTTTGGTAAAGATCTTACATTACCCATGAGGATAGATGGAATGCTCGGTTTGTACCGTGTCCTTCTCTCCCGGTACTTCGCTCCAGCCCTACATCCCCTCCTCCGACGCCGTAGTTCCTTCAGAATCTCTGGGCGCTCCTCCGGGAGTACCCTGCTGTTATGCAGCGCTAATAGCTGCTCCCTGCAGTAGACAGTGAGGTGGCTCACGGGTTCTCCAGATGCGGTGGTAAAAAGTCCCAAAAGGAGTAGAAAGCATGCTACTACTCTCAAGAAACTTTGTAGGTCCATGTCGGATTGCAATCGAAAGTAAACACAACCACGAGAGTCGGGAAGAAAAGACTTAAAACAAACTTAAAACAAAAAAACGAGCTGGGACCTGAGGTAACCAGCTGCCTACCGTGGCGCCATCTTGGAAAAAAAAAAAAACTTTTTTTTTTAAACTTAATATCCCAACATGGCCTTGAATCAGGGTTTTATCAGACGATTGACCTCTGGCAAACTCCCCTGGAATGTGGGTGAGAATCCCTGCCTTTGCTGATGATGGATCACTGGTGCCCGTCTCATGGCAACAAGAAGATCTGCACCAAACCCTGGAGGCCATCTCCATGTCCATAGTGAATATGTTCAGTTTTTACCCCTAATAATCCTTGAATCCTACGGTTTGCTTAGTTATTGACGTCTGATCAGCAGGTCACTGGAGACAGGGGGCTTGTTAAACTGGGGCCCTTCCAATGCAGGTCGCAACGTGAGAAAGTTAATTTCATTTTAGGTTCTGATAGCCTGTCAACTGGGACTTTAGACTCCTCCAGTAGGGTAGATATCTCTAAGATTTCCAGCAACTACAAAAATAATAATAAACAATATTATTGATATTAATAATAATAATAATAATGCTGTTGATCTTGGGAAATTATTAGGGGGTGTCACGAGATCTCACGATATTACAACATGACGAGATTTCTCGTCGGAGTGCGAAGTCGCTGCAGATCAGCTGCTGTAAGTATGTCCGCGTCTGACGCAATTACCATAGAAGATGCCCCAGACACTTTTTTAAATATAAACGGCGAAAGGGTGACAGACAAAACACGAACCATCTGTACAGCATCTGTAACGCTGCTACTATGTAAAGCCATTTGCAGCACCATCGTAGGTCTTTACTTATATCCACTGCACCAGTGAAGAAAACATTAAAAAAAATGTTTTATGTTTGTTATTTATATTGTTTTACTTATATTCTATTTTATGTTAAATTTAGAAGTCAAATAGGAGAGAAGCCTCTCATTTGAGTTTGTGGTGAAATATTTTATGGTGCTAGATATTTGTTCTGTTCTTTACTGCATATGATGATAGTGATTATTTAACACATTTCACCATACATCTGCATTATTTAGCATTTTTTGTCTTTCAAATTAAAGGCTGCTTTCCAGTAATATATTTCCTCTTTGACGTTTTTCCTAAAATGTTAAAATATCGTCTCGTCTCGTTCTCGTGAACCCAATATTGGGTCTCGTCTCGTGGGCCGAGTATATCGTTACACTGCTACTCTTCACCCATGCGATCTTGCTCTCCATGACACACAGACACATGAAGGTAAGGCAAGCTAGGCAGCAAAGGCCACCCACCCACAGTGGCGGCCATCGAACTGGGGGTTAGGGGCCCCGCTCAAGGGGCCCTAGACATGACTGTTCTACTGAGGCTTGGCTCAAGCAGAGGCTTATCCCACTGAGCCATATGCTGCTCTCCATACTTGTGTTGCTTCAGGAAAAAGGATACATCTCTTCTGCCTACTACAGACTAGACTTCGGTCCTCTACTGCACAGTAGCTCTGCCTGCGGTCTACTATAGTCATGCTATGAACTTAATATTCAAGCTTGGTGCTGAACATCCTGCTGTTTGGAGGGGAGAATGACTGTGGGTCAGTAAAGTTATTGGTTTGCATTCCCAAAAACAACAGCAAACAAAACACTGATATGTAGTGGCAATAGCTGCCTTTCACCATTTTTTTTAAAGATGATCGTCTCCTTCAAGAAAAAGCTGTTACAGGTGACAGATCTTGTCACTGGGGCCATATTGGCAGAGTTTCTATGCTGACGAGGCCAACTAGCTGGTCATAATCACCTAGGTCTTGTCATATGCAGCAATTCATTTTGCACATCATATGGAACTGCTCAGTACAGCACTTTCTGCTGGTTTGTGTGCCCACATTCTGGAAGGTGATGGTAAGTATAGCGCCCCCTTTCTTCCACAACGAAGCCTGCCATTTTCTCACAAGGCGCATTAGTTAAAAGCAAACCGGATAAAGGCAGAGAATTCTCCAGAACAGTAGCAACAAGCCGATCCTACATAGTTTTCCAGCAGTAGGAATAATTTCAGATGTAAAGAACAGAAGTGGGGGGTGGGGGGGGAATCCCCCCCATTTAATGGGTGGAGTAAATTTAGAATGCCATATAATGACAGAGTACAAAATATGGGATTGTTTAGCTATATGGAATTTGTTGTCAATTTATAATCAGCTGTATTTTATTGCAAATCAATTGTACAAACAGAGAAATACAAATGCGATCGATTTGCTTATCATGGGTTTGCTCGAGGTTCTGTAATCACTCCTTGCACAGATATGTCAGGTGGAGTGCGTGAAACACAGTGTTCATCCCACACGTGGTCTTCCGGTCAGCAGCTGATAAGAGGAACAGCGGCACCAATCTCAGTACTAATGCCTCAGGCCCTTCATGGCAATGTCCAGTATCTGAGGCACCACCTGGCTGAAAAAGCTCCTCTTCCAGATGTCAAATGAAGCTGCTTTAAAATCACAATTCACTTTTTTTTCCCCTGTTAAAGTCAGGAATTGATTTGGCAGCTCTTTGCAAATGAGCTCTCTGTCAGGGCCAAAGCTTCGCAACACACATTGACAAAGAGCGGACATCACAGAGGAGGAGGTAGAGTAAAAGAGCTTTAATGGTGTCACGCGGGACAGCTCCCATTGGTGAACCCTGAAACTAGGTGTTCCTAGAGGATGCTACTTAAGTTACACAGAATAGCATTGCTGATGTTAAGCAAAATCTTAATTGTTTCTTATATTGTTCAGTCTGCCTTAGACTTCCTGAGCTTCTGAGTGAATGTGTAACAGTAAGCATTAGAGCTTCATTACGGAGATATGAGCATTTGATACAAAGGTCTCTCCTGTACCAACATTTCATTAAGAAAAATACATCTGAATAATCTTTTGTACAACCAAAAAGAAAAAAAAACCTGCATATTCAAGAGTTTTAATATTATTAATATGTATATATATTTCTTTCTGAATTAGAAACTATTTCTTTAAATGGTGATGAATTTCCACTGGGGTAACGACCATTCCCCTCCAATCACTGAAATACAATATTTTCACATACAATACAGAGTCAAATTAATTTGACAAATTTAAAATAAATGTTCCATAGATACAAAGGTTTGAACTATCATTTCACCTCAGACCTGTCTGGGAAATCACCCCAGGAAATCGTAAAGCCATTCTACTAAGTGCAAACAATCTCATACATACACACACATTCACACACTATATTATAATTAGTGTGTGCAGAGTCGCATCCAGCTTTTAGATTCACAGGTTGAAGCCAGATGGAAATGATGTAATGTCAATGGCCCAAGAGCATCTAGATTTTGTTCCTCTGTTATATAAAAGAAAAACAGCAAACCAAAAGATATCAGTGCAAAAATACTCAACTCTGAGGTCCTAAATTCATTGAGAAATGGTTCAAACCATTAAGGTTTACATATGGAAGCAAACAGTTCTTCAGTCTCCCTTTACTAAGCAGGTTCAATAAGACTATACCTCGTTCAGAAATTGTAAAAAAGGAAAAAAAAAACTGGGGAGAGAATGTCAGCAGGGAGCAGAGAAGCATGAATGGACAGGGGGTCTCCCTCCCCAGCCCCCGCCGCCCAGTCCATTACAGCCACTGCATACTATTGCACTTCACCATTCCAGTATTTTGTTTATAGATCATATATGTTAGAAACACCCAACAAAACAAAGGAGAGAAAAATGGGGAAAATAACAGGAAGCTGTGCAGTGCTGAAGGTGAAGACCAAGCTCTGGTGAGGTTGGAAAATTAGGTTTCTTAGCAGCAAAAGAAAAGAAAGGAAATAGAAAAAAAAGCTATGATGGCTATACTACCGTCCCACTGGGAGAGCTGGCCTGGTTTTGGGATGACAATAAGCCCTGGAGGGGAAAAAAAAGGAAAAAGAAAAAAAAAGGATAGATGCGTTTCAGTCCTTCTAAACGAGCACAATCATTCAGCTGGCCGCCCCTCTCTCTAAGCGCGCGACCGTGAGCACCCTGGCGGGCCCATACCAGCAGGACGCCCTCTGCCAACATGTATGAATGCATGTCATGTCACAGAAAAGCGCAAGTATGAGAAGTGCGCCCCCTAGTGGTGCAGAAGCTTCACTGAGCAGGGGGGGCATCCAGGCCAGAAAACGCTTTCTAGAAAATCCAGACAACATACATCTCGAGCAAGCCACGATGCCGATTGAGAACTATCGGGCGTGACTGTAGATATTCTGCATAGAATGTTACAAAATGGGTCCGACGGGGTGGCTTATATTAAACTAAAAGAGGACCAAACTAAAAAGACTAAAACCAGTTTAAGCTTCAAATGGGAAAACTTACCCCTTTACCCGGCCGTGCCCAGGTGCAAATAAAGCCCTCCTGGCAGGCTGTGACCAGACAGTCCTCCAGAAATATCAAGACCGTGAGTCTTTCGTGTGCGATCTTTTTACAGATAAGAGGCTCTAAGAGGGGCACGTCCTCCATGCAGGGACACAGCGTGGTGCCCAGGGTCTTGGCGGGGTCCGCTTTGGTTTTGGGCAGCAGGTTGAGCTTGTCGCTGCTCTTGCTGCTGATGTGCCCCATGCTGTGGTTGCGCTTGTGCTCCTTGTCGTGGTGCCGCTCCTTGCGCTCGTGCAGCGACAGCGTGGCGAACTTGCCGACCCCTGAGGCCACGGCGCCGTCCGCCAGCATGCTGCCCTTGCCGCCCGCTGCATTTGCTGCCGAGTGCGGCAGGCTGTTGGAGCGCGGTAACGGTGCTGGGAGCGAGTTGCCTGGGAGGGTCACCCCGTTGTTGCCATTGGTGCCCGGGTTGGTGCTAATGAGGGCATTTGGCACACCTATGCGCGGGCTGCTGCCGCCCATGACGTTGGTGTGCGTCCTGGTCCGCGACAGTGGAAGGTGAGGGAACAGGATGTCCTCCGTCAGGTCCCACAAGCATAGCTGAGTGTCCTGGCCTACTGAGCCGAACCGGTATGTCACACTGACGGGCCTGCTGTCTGTAGAGTTCCGCTTGGACAGCCGTGATTGCGTGCTGTTGGCCCGATCTCGGCCAAAGTGGATCTGGTCCTGGATGTCTTCGTCGCTGCCGCTGAACTCCATAGGCTCGCTCTCCTCTATGCTGGTGGTGTAATGGTCAAACGACACCACGCTGACCCAGGACTTGTGGCCGTGGCCCCTGGCGATGACTCGGCAGTCGGCGAACGACCAGACGGTGACCAGGTCGTCCTCCCCCCCCGCCACGATGTACTTGCCGTCGGGACTCCAGCACACGCACAGCAGGCCCCCGAAGTAGCTCTTCATGGTGCCGTGCAGCTCGACGGCGTCGAAACTGAAGACGCGCAGGAAGCCGTCCTGGCTGACGCAGGCCAGGAACTTGCCGTCGGGCGAGAAGGCGAACTCGTTGAGCGCGCCCTCGCCCACCGTCCAGCGCAGCAGCGGGTTGCGCGTGGACTTGCTCTTGCAGGTGTGCACGGCGTAGCCGTCGCCCTGCTTCAGCTGCTGGTAGTGTGGCGCCGCCGTGCCGCAGGCGTGCTCCACGTTGTAGAGGTACATGCTGCCGCTGGAATGGGCGACCAGGAAGAGATTCTCCGAGGCCGGCAGCCACCTCACGCACGTCACCCGGGACTTATCGATCAGCCTCTGTCAAGCAGGAGTAGGCAGAAAGGCAGAAAAAGATCATACCACGAGCTGACATCAGGACACACCGCTTCGCTTCACATTATGAATCAAAGAAACGAAGTGGGAGAATAGAGGCTCTTATCAAAAGCATGCTGCTGTTTTACAGATTTTTGCTGTAAATTTAGCTACCAGTTCCCCATTCTTTGAGGACTGCTTCCATGATTGTTTACACTAGAAGGCAGTTGATGTTTGGTCATCCAGGGCCAACCGATCACATTATCCCACAATAAACCACAGAGCACCATGCAGGAGAGCTAGGTAGAGATAAGAGGAGCGCTGCTGCATCCGCTAACAGCCTGTAATTCCCAGGCACTCTGGGGACCAGAGGCGTTCCTTGTATGGCTAGTTGAGATAACAAGCCAAAATGCTCATTTATTTGACTGCTCATGAACTCTAGGTAACAAGCAGCAAACAATACAGTTCACACTTAAACCACAGAGCTCAGCTTCCTTCAGGAAAAGATGGCTGCCAGTTCTGTGACATTGTGACACTGTGCATTTTAGCTCGTCTTGTCTCTTTACCTCTAGCTACCTCTGTCTTTTCACTACTGTGCACTCTCACTGTAATCTACATTTCAGCTAATATTAACCAGTAACTCTGGGCATTGAGCTGTAGTAACTGACATGAATCCAGTATAGTTTAAGGTTTTTTTCAGAAGCTTCTGTACAATCTGTTTATTTATCATAAATAAAATCAACATTTTCACTTTAAGTTTATTTTCTGGTGGGATCATGGGAAGCACATTAACACTGTATACAATAAACACAAATTGAAGTAAAAAGCACTGAAAAAAACTGTGCTGTAGTGAGGTTAAATTCTGAGTGCTATAAAAGTTAGACCTCACGATGACACGGGGAGAAACTCCTCACACATAAATCCATGGTGGAGACTCGAACCCTGGACCCAGAGGTGTGAGAGAACAGTGCTAATGACTGTGCTGCCCCCAATAAATTAACATTTTTAAAACAATATTAGTCAGTGCTGATGGACTGACAAAGACCGAGCTTCAGAGCATGTTCACTGATCTACACTCACTTCCTCGTTGAACAGCTTGCTGGTCTCCTTCTTGATGGGGTCGATGAGCTGCACCTGGCCGGCCGTGAAGCCCACCAGCAGAGAGACACTCTCGGCCGTCGCTGTCAGGTGGTTGAAGTCATGACATGTCGGCTGTGTTCCCTTGTATATCCTCTTGTCTATCGGTTTGCTCAGATCAGCCGCCTGCACACAGCCAAGTGAAAAAATGAAGGAAGCTGCGAAGATGGGCGAGAGAAACAGAGCCGGACAGGAACAGGCAGCAGAAACAGGCGCAGAGAACATGCAAGTGGTGGGTAAGGACCATCAAACAGAGAGAAAGAGGAACAGCACTGCAGAGCAGGAGAATGACACAGCACTGCAACAAGAAGAAGATATCAGGATTCTGTCAATCATGACATCTGTACAGGATCTCATCAATTTTCTCTTTAAAAATTCTAACCAAACTTTCTTAAGGAATTACCAAAGTTGTTTATTCATCATAAAGTGTGTATACTCTGGGTAAGCATCAGTAGTTTGCAAACATTATTTTAGAATTTTTAATGGCAATGAAGAAAAAGAAGAAGAAGAATAAACAAAAAAGAAACACAGGACCCCCACGTAACACTAGATGTCCACCCACATCTCTTGAAGGTCTATCAGCGCACTCAGATTCGGGCACCCAAACCTTCAATGTCCCGTAGAGGGCTCCAATTTTCTCTGGACGCTTGCTTACTGTGATTGGGTCACAATTCCCCTATTATTTTTATTTATTTTGTTATAGATTTGTGCAAATACCCCAGGTGAGGTAGCAAATTTGTTGTTTGTCTTGGTGGAATTCAACACAGCAGGGGCATCTTCATTCTGCTGCAGGCTATCACTAAAACATACAGTATACAGGCATAAACACTCTCAGGTGTATCTACTCTACTATCCAAATGTTAACAGAGAAGTACATCAGCTTTCTAAACAAGAAAATACAATATTGTGTAAAGACATCTATGTCTATAAACACCATATCTTACAGTGGACACTTTCTCAATTATAACTAAGCCTGGATAATTAAAGTCGGTTCCTGATCTTGCTCAAGGTCCCATTGGTGAAATCACTCTGCTGAACCTGGGATTTCAACCAGTGAACTTCTGATCACAAACAGCAGCATTCTAACCCTCAGAAACACACAAGATCCTAAACTCCCCTAGACAAAACAGTCTAAAATAAAGCCACAGCCCTTCATTAAATAGACATAATTGATTGACCGTAGTATTTCTGCTGAGTAACTGAAGAGTATTAAAATAAATGGCACAAGCTATTCTATACATGCATGTATGCATATTTGTAAATATGAAAAGAAAATGTGTTTTATGGCTAATTATTTGAGAAGTTTATTTACAGTGTATTGTAACTTGTAAAGTCACACACAAGGTGTCTTGAGTTAAACTGAAATGTGGGAAAAGACGACAAACTGCTGTTAGTCTATGTATCGGGCCATTCACAGCAAGAGGCTTAAAAAGAGGTGGAAGGCATGCATAGGCATAAACACCATATACACACGTCTGCCAGATCTTAATGCTGCAAGCTACGTGCTGTGCAAGGAATCAAGAGCACATGAAAACAGGGTCGTGTTTCTTGTATAACCTGACAAGTCATACAAGGTGCTCGTGCAAAACACCACAGCTGGAAAATCTATCCCCTCTTCAGCAGAATGACATCAGTTCGGTTTCCTGTAAAAGCTTGAGTTAAATCAATGCTTACTGAAAAGCAGAATCAGAGTAGGGGAATTCCTGCTAATAAAGTACAACCTACTCTTTTATTAAACAGAATTCATTAATCATTTAGATAAGTGACTCTCGGCCATTTCTATGGGGACCCCAGCCGTTCTATACAAGTGCTCTTTAACACCATCAACACAACCAGATCACTACACGTCAAGCATTCACTGAGTTATATGAAGTCTGTTGATGATAACAGCTTCAATCCTTCACAACCCACATGGGAAACAGCACCTTTGATAAAAATTTGTCCATTAGTTCTTTAAATGTCTAATACTACAATTACTAAAAACATGCAGAGCAGAAGCCAACAAACAAAAACACAACAAACACAGCTGTGACAGGCAGATCCCACATATTGTTAATCAGTCTGCCTTTTATCTCTATCATTACTACCACGACTAGGATCTTCCTCTGGCACATACCAGAAGCCCACTTTGAACTTCTAAACAATTTCCTCCTCTCTTTGCCTGCCCAACACAAAACCCACGACCCCAAATTTTAAAGAAATATTCAAATTTACTATAGGATGACTAATATCTTATAATGATGAATTTATACCAAAGACAGCAAGGATATGTTAAAAAATAGGTTTTATTCTGACTACTGACAAGAGCTCTAAAATATGAAGAGAGACCATGAGGACATTGTCACTATACAGCCAGAACCAGAGACCACAAAGACATAGTCACTATACAGTCGGAACCAGAAACCACGAGGACATTGTCACTATACAGCCGGAACCAGAGACCACGAGGACATTGTCACTATACAGCCGGAACCAGAGACCACGAGGACATTGTCACTATACAGTCGGAACCAGAGACCACGAGGACATTGTCACTATACAGCCGGAACCAGAGACCACAAGGACATTGTCACTATAGAGTCGGAACCAGAGACCACGAGGACATTGTCACTATACAGCCGGAACCAGAGACCAGGAAGACATTGTCACTATAGAGTCGGAACCAGAAACCACAAGGACACTGTCACTATACAGCCAGAACCAGCGTTTGGCACACAAAACACACAGTGTCATGCAATCTCAAATAAGTGAAAAGATACTACAGAAATCCAGGAATCCTGTAGATAAAGAGATTTGGGGTGATCAGCCTCCAGCCCTGCACAGACAGGCCAGCTGACTTTGCAAACAAATGCTGATTTTTGACTCACACCCAAGACATCTTTTTCATTTTATCCACAGCAACTTAAAATTTCACGTGGTATCAGCTAAGTATTTTACTGGAGCAAACCCATGTCCTTAATCACCACTCTGCACCTATTGTGGCTCAGTAACCCAGATAAATGTACAGTAGTTAACAATGGCTGTGCAAAACATCCTGGTTCTATGAGAAAACTGAAGAGGCTTTAGAGCTTTTCCAACGCTGAACAACAGCTGCCAAGCTCTTCCAATGTTGAAAGCCTGCATGTCTGGTTATTGTCACCAGGCAGAACTGCAGTTGGCTATTTGCGGAAGAGGTGCTTCACTGTCACTAACCTGCTAGATGCAGGAAGATACTTTAATTAAACAGAAAATAACATACGGAGTAAAAGAGTTTGGAATTAAATAGTTACATATGGCATTCAGCCTGAACAATTACTTTTAATTTTCTTTGTTTGTAAGACACTTTTGAACTAGATTTGATCTGGCTACACGGTATTAGTCAAATACATTTAAACTTATGTGTCCTACAGATATCGCTGTGTGACAACAGCACTGCTGACAGGCCTGGGGGGTGTTCCACGAAGCAGGATTTCTCGGTTAGCTGGGTTTAACGTTTAACTTAGTCATGATTGTCCAATACAAATGCTCCTTACCTAAACTCTAATTGGACAATCATGAGTTCTAGCTTACTAAACCCAGAAATCCTGCTTCGTGAAACACCCCCCTGCTGTCCAGCTGCTGACATGGACAATAAACAAACTACAAACACTTGCACAAGACTGACTCCTGTTGACTTCACGAACTAACACACCATGACTGTGGCACTGTGTTCGGTCATTGCACTAAACGTCATTCACGCCAATCCTATACAGTATATCCGTCTGCATGTAGTCAGCCAAGCATAACACGTGTTTAATAACGTCGTATCAATAAAAAAACGTGCGATATGTGCGCGCTGCTGTTTCCTGCGCTCGAAAACACACGTAGAAAAAAAGACCAAGAAGCAGCGGCACACAGGTGAGCGTGTGCGAGGGGGTCAGACACTTGCCGGTTACAGGGCAGCACGACCACCACTCACGCCTGCAGCGATCAGGATGCTCACCGCACACACCCCCCTCCCATTCGCACTTAGGGATAGCTCGAGGGAATGCCGCGCGTGCGGGGCTTCCCAGCGCGGCCCGAGTCCGGCTGTCCCGATACATAACGCGACAATTGGGTCCCGGGGACGCGCAGATTACACCGACATAGTGAACCTGCGACTTTGTCACTGAGTGGCGTCATTCAGTCGCCGATAAGCCCTGCAGGGTACAGGTGCTCTCCGGTTCCAAGCTCTACGGTTATTCTAAGGACACCTTACACCTCGACAAGACACCACTCCGTTTACCTTTCTGACGCCTTTGTAGATATAAAAGTACAGCTCCCGGCCCACATTGAAACAGATTCTGTCGCCGTTGCCTGACTGGTCGTTGACGTTGACGAATGAGACCTTGACCGGGTTAGAGCCCTGGGAATTAAAAGGCACCCTATTGGGACGGCTATATTCGGAGTGAGTGAGGAGTTTATAGACGCCTTCACGAGTGGTGAATTGAGTTTTGATTTCGTTCATCTCCTTCCCTCCTCCCTCCGCCGCCATTTTGGAAATTAGCATTCATCCTTCCCCGAGCCCGGATCTCGCTCACAGCGCATGCGTATTCCCAGAAACTCGCCGCTATCCAGTCAGCTGATTGTGGGAGTTCACGTGTAAGCGCAACTTTCCCCAAGTCCCTACAGTATATTACCAGTAGTGATCAGCGTTCTAAAACTATGTATTATTATTACTAGGGGTCCAGGCACGTAATGCTGGAACCCTATTGTTTTTGTATTAATTAATTAATTACGTCTTATTATTATTATTATTGTTGTTGTTATTATTATTATTATTATTATTATTATTATTATTATTATTATTATTATTATTATTATTAGAATGGTGAAAGGGTAGGTAGATCCCACTGTTCTTGCCAAGTTTTACATTCACAGCTGAAGATTTTTTAGGATTACTCCTAGTTTTAGAGCTTTTGAGAATGACTTTAAACTATTTATTAGAGCGTTAGAGAAAATGAGAGATGTGCAAAATTGAAATGTTTTTTTCCCCCCGAATGGATAGACCCCTTCTGTCTTTGGTTGTTTATTTATATATTTGTATATGTGTATACGATATAAGTATATATGTGTATGCATATACACGAGTATTTTCTTTTCTTTTTCCATGTGCAATTTGTGCTGCGGTTGCTGCTTGGCTGTTGCAGTAGAACATGTGTAATGTTAAATTTCTGTGTTTGTTCGATAAGCATTAATTAAAAAAAAGATCCCACTGTTCTACAGCCAAGTAAAAATGACCTACGTCAACCACCGGAGGGCGCTATAATATACAAATAAACGCGTTTTGCACAATACCTTGGCAAGCGTGAGTCGTGCATTCAAAACTTTATATAAGCTTGTTATGATTTTTCCCGCTATTTTACGAAATATGCATAACCTACTTTTTCACGATTTCTTTTGCACATTTCTTTATTCGACTTCATTTGCTACCTATTATAAATTGTTGTCCTGTTTTCCGTGTGAATTTACTGTACACGTCTTTCACATTTGTGGCTCTGACGCCTACACCGTTCAAATATTAATCAAATTTGATGGGTGGCTACCGACTGAGGGCTTCTTGTGACTTGCAAAACATGGCGCGTTTCAACCAAAAGAGGGCGCTATAACAAAGCAAGATTCAAGAGGTTTATTCGTACAACATGGAGTGAAATGTATCTCTGACTGACCCTATTTGGTCGTGCAAAATTAGAAGAAAAAATGGTAAAAAGTAAAGTAGGAGTAAAAAACAAACAAAAACAAAATTACAATATATAAATACGATCTATCAAATCAGACATGCAATCCAAATATACATTCTAAATATAGTGCAATGGCGAGATGATGTATAGACTAAATTATTTGTGCAGTAAAGTGAACATGTGCATTATATAATTAATTCCTGAACAAACATACATAAATGTACAGAAGGACCAGAATTAGTTTGAACTGAGAAACCTTATGGCCTGGGGGGGGTAAAAACTTCCTCAGTCTCTCTGTCTTGGACATCAGGCAACGGAACCGTCTGCCTGAGTTCAGCCTGCGGAACAGACAGTTTGCGGGGTATATTAAGGAGTCCTTAATTAAGACGCGCTTTGGTTAATATCTCGTGAGGCAAATATTCAAAATGTGTATGTATTCCTCTTCTGTGAATTAAGATACTTCCAATGGTATACAATATGTCTATATGGTCTTCAGTTTTTCCCAAATACACGAAATATGGTAGACCTTATAGTTGGTGCTTTAACTAATAGAAACAAAATTTGTGTTACATATGTATTTGAGTTCTCTTTATATATATATATGGAAATCAGAATATATTTGAATTGAATATATTGAAAATATACATCTATAAATATATTCAATTCAAATATATTCTGATTTCCTCATTTTTATGCTGAAAGCTTGGCTTCGTTTCTTCAGCCTTTCGGTGCTATTTATGAGACATGCTCAAACTTACCAAATCAACCATAAGTTGAATGTGCCAAATTTAGTTAAAGTCGGACAATGAAAGTTTCACTTGAGATGCTATTAAACTGTCACCTGGTGGGCTTGAATGCCCCCTAGTGGTTGTTAAATATTGGTACAAGTTCAACTATTATAAGACATGTATTATCGTTGTGAAACAAACATCGATAATATGTGCCGCAGCTCTCAATTACAAGACCAGGAGTGCCAGCAAGAACACGCTGTATGACAGGGTTATTATCAAAAAGGTATTGTGGGTAGTAATATATGAATAAAATGTTTAATTAATATGACTGAAAAAATAATAATTACAACGATGACTGAAATAGCATTCAGGCAGAAAATTCAATAGGAGGCAGCAATAAATATGATAACCGTAGCAGCAATGGATAAGATAATTTGATTTTATTTTGATCTGTATGTGCTGTTCCGAAGCTACTCAATAAACAATAGTTGCAATGGAAAGCTTTGAGGACGGTCTATTAAAATTATGGCTCTGGACTGGAGTTTAGATTTCCTAGTACTGCTCACCGGATATTAAGGGACAACAAGACAATTCTGTTCGGCAAGTCTCATGTAGAATGCAGTCTCATATTCCTCTATCATTTCAGTTCAGAGGCGTCAGAAGCATTTTTAATGTGGGGGGACCCTGCCCCATAATTTTTTTTTATGAATTAGATGCCATTTCCTGCATTCTGATGTATTTTTAACAGGTTGTTAAACACCTAATTTTGGAATGGATTCTTTCGCGAAGCAATAGAAACAGCGCTGGGTGAACTAATATTTATGTTAAATGTGTGTGTGTTTGTGTGTGTGTGTGGGGGGGCAAACGAATAATTATGAAATTATTTAATGGCGGCGACGCCCATGATTCAGTTGGTGTACTGCCACCAACGACTATTTTCTATGAATGAATCTATCAACTGTTTTACTGATTGGTCGATTAATCTAACCAATTGATTTTTCTCCAGAAAATCATCTTGACGTTTAATTTTATTTTTTTTATTATTATTATTATTATTATTGTTCTTGTTCTTTATTATTTTATATTATTTTAAAAAATCTTGAATCGATTAGATTATTTTAGATTAATGTTTTTTTTCTAAAAAATTATTATTATTTTTATTTTTTAACCGTATTCCCCCCTAGTATAGACCAATCCGATTATTTCACAAAAATTTTAGGGCCCCTGTCACTCAGTAACCCTTGGAATCGTCGTAATTATATTATATTTATTCATTCGTTTATTTATTTATTTTTTATCGCTTAGTGCTTAGGCCAAAGGTGCTTTGGAGTGCTCATTCCCTCTGGTCATGCAAATCTGGGTTCAGCGAAATACGGATACATCATTCAGCGAATTATTATTATTATTATTAAGCTGTTATGGATATTTGAAGATGTAAGAATTTTGCACAAAGCGGTAGGTGCCACGATGCCCTAATGCAACTTTCGCTACAACGAACATTCTCGGTGTTCATACTTTTTTATACTATACATATAACACGATTGATGAGTCGAAAAGATTGAATTACAATTTGATGTATATGTTGTGGGAGAAAACATTTACATTTATTTTCCTTTTTAAAAAGCGACGTACACATGCATAAAAGCACATTACCAAAATACGTGCTGTCAAAGAGTCGACTTATAGGCACAAGAGCAACGAGGCTGAGCTGCCCAGCGAGGGGGGACCGGGGACGGATGTAACACTTTTTACATTTTTGCCTGTACCTCGGACCTCTCTTATGGAATCGCAATCAAAATTTGATACAAACTACCTACATGTGTCTCCATTAAACGGCACAGATTATTTATGTATCACAAACAGAAAATGAATGGTTTAGCCTCAAACACATGGAGTAAAATGTCACAGTTTACCCTATAGTCAGGCATAGTAACATAGCCCTTGGTTAAATGTAACATTATAAATAATGTCAAACAATTTCAAGCCATACAAAGTTATTTATTTATTTTTTTGTTCAACAAAATTTGTGGGTATGTATGCATGTTTGGACAATGTATATTAATTACAACTAAAATACTTCAACCAAATACCATAAAACCAATAAAATGTGCAACTGTACATCAGTTTTAATAACTGAATAATAGTATGCATCAGGCCTGTTTTAGGGGGCCTTAAGCTGTTACCCCTGTGGTAGCCGTGAACAGGGTTACTTTGCAACAAAGAGAAAATATTAGCACTCAGAACTTATGTAAAAGAAATTTACACTGGCACATAAAAAAAACTTATAATAATGTACGGAGACTTGCAGTGGCATCACAAAAATAAACGAAGTAAAAAAATTACGTTCTTACCTCAAATTAAATTTCCCTTATATATGAGTGTTTTTAGAGTGTTCTTCACATGTGAAATGATGACTAAACTGAGCATGTGCAGAATGAGTTATGTGATTTGTGAAACATTAAGAACATTCAGAAAAAATAGATTTATATCAGGCTGGTAGAAGAATTCAAGGACAGACGGGTCTTCAGGCATTTCTTGAAAGCGGAGATTGGATGTGATGACCGGACGTGATTCGGCAGCTCCTTCCTACATCAGGGAGCCGCACGTGAGAAGCGGCTGGGGTGAGACCCACATGGTGGAGGGACCTCCAAAATACTGTAATAGTATCCAAAGCTATCCAACTCGATTATTTGTTCTTGTTGTGCTACTTGGTTTCAGCATAAAGGTTTTGCTATATTCAACTTGAACGAAATTAGTTTGGTCACGGCGCTGTTCTGTTCGTTACCTAGTGATCATGCCGTTCACGGCTGAGACAGAATGGCCAACATAATCAAATTAATAGAATAATACACAACAACATAAATAAATATGTATGTAACACTTTTAAATGATCTATAAATACATATCAAATCCAAATATTTTTTTCCTAATCATTGTAGCACAATTTAACAAATAATAATAATAAAAAATGTAACATTTTCTTAAATGTTTAATAATAAGGAGCGAAAAAATATTCACTAAACAAATCAGTGGACACTTCACTTGATTGAACGGACTCCTAAGGATTGATTCACTGAGAAGAATCCTATGTCCATCTCTAGCAGGAACTCTGCACTGCTTCGTCCCGCCTCTTCGAATGACAAAGGGGGAAGCCAATGGAATTTCATCTTAGGGAGGCAGAGGAGAAGTGTGGATTGTGCTGAGGTCTGTGTTTACGATCGTAAAATAATTATGATAATGATCCCGAATTTCCACAGTATCTTCAGTCCTGAATCCTGGATTCGTGTGTGCAACGGTAATTTAAATATTATAATTATGGTTTATATCTGCAGTTATTTTTTATTTGGCTAATAACTAAATCGCATTGGTCGATATTTTTTTTTTTTTTGGGGGGGAGGGGGGTAATTTCTCCAAAACAAACAACTAGCCCAGAGTTAGCTTATTATCTTAAAATCAAGAAGGTTGTATAAACAGGAACCCCTGCAATTCTTATCATGATGATACATTGAAACAGATATCCCGCGTGCTTCGAGCGCATTCTCGACGATATTTCCTGTAAACTGAAGCGAAGGAACTAGAACGCTCTAGTTCCTGTTGCCCGTATTTTACTATTTAAAATGCTAAAGCATTAAAAAAGTAAACAATGAGCACTAGCATTTCCAATATTCAAAATTTAACTCGTATTTGAAGGAACACATTCTAGACCCTTTAAGCGTATATGCTAAAATGGCAAGGATTTTCAGGTTTTAATTATTATTGGTTAGAATATTTTTTTTTCTGCTTAATTGACATATAGCCTACGCTGTTTTGCAAACTGCCCCTAACGTATGCCAAATTTGTTTCTTAATAAAGGTTCATTCCACACCAGGTTGTAAACTATCATTTTTATCAATGGAAAACACTTGAGGCACAAAGGCTATTTTGAGCAACAAAGACCATCTTGTATAACTTTGTAGAACTCACTTTTAATTATTATGTCGTCTGTATGAGGGCTTCATTTTATGGTGTTCTGTGGGGTCCTAAGACCAGGTGGCACTAGTCATCAACCGTCACTATGACGCTGCCAGGGGGTAACATGTGACACCAAGAATGGGGGCTGCTGGGATTGACAGGGTCTCCTGGTGCTCTGCAGCCCTATAAGGACGGACCGTAACAGCTGTGCATGCACTCCCAGCTTCAGTTACTTTCTTTAGGCCACCCGTTTGCGGGGTGCATTCCTTCTGGAACATACTGGACTGGACCACTGATAAAGCAGCCCTGGGTATAAAGCCCTGCAGCAGGCCACACGTGCTGCATTCGAGCAAACGAGCAAAGGAGGTCTAATCTGAATAAGAAGGGACCCTGCAGTTTTCATCTACAGCTTTCATTAAGGTGAGCAGTTTCAATTATGTGTACTTTAACATTTGGAAACAAATGAGGTTAGGGATGCTTTTATAAAGGAATACATTTTACACAAACTATTTGTACTGAGTATCACTTTTAGATTAATTAATCTTGTTAGATTCCAAAAAAAAGTCACACACTGACTGAAGATAGTCGAGGTTCGTAATTGTTTGAATGAGGTGATTGTGTTGAATTATAAGTGTTCTGTGAATGTTCCACCCCTCCTTTGTAAAGAAGACTGTGACAGAGCACATGGTGCTGAAACAGACATGTGCTACTAAGCAATATTTTACTAAGACCAATATGATTTCACTAATAGAGACCAGGTTTTTAATGGTAGTACATTAAGTAGACATTGCAATAAGGATCTGAAACAGAGGTATTTCAGTTATAAGCAATTTCTTAAATGTTTTAGTGAAACCATGAAATTAGATACTGACAGTGCTTTGTGCTGTATAAAGCATTGTAGCATTGTATAATGTAACGTTACCATTATCAGGAACTTTCTCTTTTTCATAATGAGGTGAAATAACAAATAAATACATTTATTCAATTGAAAAGACCAGAGGTGAGTAATTCATGTCCAGAGAGTAAAAGTCCAGACCAAGATTTTCTTTCAACCAACCAGCTGAGTTTAAAGAGTCACAGGGAATTCAACTCGTTCCTTGAAACAAAATCTTGTTCTGGACTTTTACTCTCTGGACCTGAACTACCCACCTCTGGAAAAGGCCATCAGAAAAGTTGCTGGTCTTTGAGGGGGTGTGAGAAGTCACCCACCCCCCCCCTCGACAAAAGTGAAGCCTGTGATTGGCAGGCCAACACATGCAGTGATGAACCAGTGACGAGCTCTCCCTTGTGCTTCATTGTCACTCTGTGTGACCATGCTGTCTTAATGACTTACTCTCTGTGACATATTCAGCACTAAAGGATTCAAGGGTAAATAAAAGATTCAGAAAAGTATTTGTCATTAAGCTATTTATTATTTTAGTAGTATAAAGAAGTGGGATAGTATGAAGGCATACCAAGTGCATACCATACCTTGATTAATTGATGATGGTGATTGTTGTACTTGAGTAAATATTTCAATAACAGGACAATCTACTTTGTGGTATAGATGTTTTTTTTTCTTTTACATTTTTATTTAATTTTATTCCCAGTGAGCCCCTTATTTTAAGGGCTTTAACTTTGACAACAGATATGTCATATATTTCAACGACTTTATGTATTTGTTTGAATTCTAATGCTGCTTCTGTAAGATTGTACAAAAACCCTCATTATGGGGAAATTATTGAGATTAAAACAAACCCTGTAGCAGGCAGGTTGTAAAGCATGTGAGACTAACATGCGTAATCTGTTTCTACAGATGCCAGAAAAAGTCAGCCAGCCCATGGAGGAGGAGGTGGAGACCTTTGCCTTTCAGGCAGAGATTGCCCAACTGATGTCTCTGATCATCAACACCTTCTATTCCAATAAGGAGATCTTTCTTAGAGAGCTTATCTCTAACTCATCAGATGTACGTATATTTTGTAGAAGATGTTGTTTTTACTCATCAAAGACATTTTTGTACAATATACTATTAATGTGTGAGATGTAAATAATCTATTTTATTTTAATAAGAATTTTTTATTGCTTTCACTCAATAGCATTATGCATATATATTTTGCACAGTGGTTAATATAGATTGATGTACTATTATTATTTACCTTTTCTCAGGCTTTGGACAAAATCAGATATGAGAGTTTGACGGACCCCAGCAGGCTGGAATCCTGCAAGGACCTGAAGATTGATATCATTCCTGACCAGGTCACTCGCACCCTGACCATAATTGACACTGGCATTGGGATGACAAAGGCCGACCTCATCAACAACTTGGGCACTATTGCCAAGTCCGGGACCAAAGCCTTCATGGAAGCCCTGCAAGCTGGTGCTGATATTTCTATGATTGGACAGTTTGGTGTGGGCTTCTACTCGGCCTACCTGGTGGCTGAGAAGGTGACTGTCATCACCAAGCACAATGATGATGAGCAGTATATATGGGAATCCTCGGCTGGAGGCTCTTTTACAGTCAAAGCTGATCATGGTAAGTAACCTGTATCCAGAGGTGGGTAGTTCAGGTCTAGAGAGTAAAAATCCAGACTGAGATTTTGTTACAACCAACCAGTTGAGTTCTCTGTGACTGTGCCTCCTCATCCTCAACTGGTTGGTCTGAACCTGTATTTTCCACCTCTGTCTATATCCCATTTAAAAAGTGTGATATTGGGATACACCTGTTTACAGCAATTAAGACATCTGCATCGGTCTTGAATAATTTCTTTCAGTTATGATCAGTGCCCCGTCTTCCCTCTAGGTGAACCCATTAAGCGGGGCACCAAGGTCCTCCTTCATCTGAAAGAGGACCAGTCAGAGTATGTGGAAGAGAAGCGGATCAAGGAAGTTGTGAAGAAACATTCCCAGTTCATTGGTTACCCAATTACACTCTTTGTAAGTTACACTGTAAGACGTTATCCCTAAATTGGGAAAAATCCAAACACTGGAACAGTTTGTATATTAACGTGCAGCTCGTATCTTTCTACAGGTGGAAAAGCAAAGGGAGAAGGAGGTTGACTTGGAGGAGGGTGAAACTGTGGAAGAAGTTGAAAAGGATGCATCTTCTGAAGAGGACAAGGATAAGCCCAAAATTGAGGACGTGGGCTCTGATGAGGATGAAGACACCAAACAAGGAGAGAACAAGAGAAAGAAGAAGGTTAAGGAGAAATACATTGATGCCCAAGAGCTGAACAAGACCAAGCCCATCTGGACGCGTAACCCAGATGACATCACCAATGAGGAATATGGCGAGTTCTACAAAAGCCTATCCAATGACTGGGAGGACCACCTGGCTGTGAAGGTTAAAATACATTTTAAAAACATATTTTTTTCTTTTTCAAGAAAGAAGTGTTGTGCACCACAGTAGCAGTTACTGGCTGCATATTGAATGTACTCGTACTGTAATACATCCTGATTGCATTAATTTATAATCATGTCTGTTATTGCAGCACTTTTCAGTGGAAGGGCAGCTTGAGTTCCGTGCTCTGCTCTTCGTTCCCAGAAGGGCTTCCTTTGACCTTTTTGAAAACAAGAAGAGGAGGAATAACATTAAGTTATATGTGCGCAGGGTCTTCATTATGGACAACTGTGAAGAGCTCATGCCTGAGTACCTCAGTGAGTGACTCCAAACTACATTTGGTTTTGTAGTTGTAATAATGAAAAGAGTTATTAATTGTTTTTAAAATCATTTCCCAGATTTCATCAAAGGTGTTGTGGACTCTGAGGACCTCCCTCTGAACATCTCCAGAGAGATGCTGCAGCAGAGTAAGATCCTGAAGGTGATCCGCAAGAACCTGGTGAAGAAGTGCCTGGAGCTCTTCACTGAGCTGTCTGAGGACAAGGACAACTACAAGAAGTTTTATGAGCAGTTCTCCAAGAATGTTAAGGTAACGTGAGAAAATTTGTACTACGGTTGTCTGTACTTTTTTCTACAAACCTGTGCTCAGGGCTTATTAAAGCTCAATAACTGTTTGCTTCAGCTGGGCATTCATGAAGATTCCCAAAATCGCAAGAAGCTGTCTGAGTTGCTACGTTACTACACCTCCAGTTCCGCAGATGAAATGGTATCTCTTAAGGATTATGTATCTCGTATGAAGGACAACCAGAAGCACATCTATTACATTACAGGTACAGGCACATTTGGAATCAGTCATTCTTTTTTTATATCTTTATATAAGATAAATACTGTATTTTAACTTACAATCTTAAATTTCTTCTCAAGGGGAAACAAAAGAGCAGGTGGCCAACTCTGCTTTTGTGGAGCGTCTGCGCAAGGCAGGTCTTGAGGTGATCTACATGATCGAGCCCATCGATGAATACTGTGTCCAGCAGCTGAAGGAGTATGATGGAAAGAACCTGGTATCAGTCACAAAAGAGGGATTGGAACTTCCTGAGGATGAGGAGGAGAAGAAGAAACAGGAAGAACTCAAGAGCAAATTTGAGAACCTCTGCAAGATCATGAAGGATATTTTGGAAAAAAAGATTGAGAAGGTGCAAAATTTGTTTACGTTGGTTGTGTGATTTCTGTGTAACATTTCTGTGAGAACAAACATGTAGACCATCAAGATTCATGTGAACACTTGTGCATTATTAATCTTTTGCTTTTTCTTGCCACTTCTAGGTTGTCGTCTCCAACCGCCTTGTTTCCTCCCCCTGCTGCATTGTCACCAGCACCTACGGCTGGACTGCCAACATGGAGAGGATCATGAAGTCTCAAGCTCTCAGAGACAACTCCACTATGGGCTACATGACAGCTAAGAAACATCTGGAAATCAACCCCCTGCACCCAATCGTGGAGACCCTGAGGGAGAAGGCGGAGGTCGATAAGAATGACAAGGCGGTGAAAGACCTGGTGATCCTGCTGTTTGAGACGGCTCTGTTGTCCTCAGGCTTCACGCTGGATGATCCTCAGACACATGCTAACCGCATCTACAGGATGATTAAACTTGGCCTGGGTAAGTATTCAATTCCTGCATGAAATTTTTAGTTCATGTTGTCAGAAAAATAGATTTTCCCATGTCTTAGTTTAATATCTTAGTCCTGTTTAACAGTGGACCAGTTAAATGTCCTATTTCCTAGAGCACATGTTATTTTAGTACAAGAAGAGTATTTTGATGTTTATCTTCTGGCATTTTTCATGTTAGGAATCGACGATGATGAAACAATTGTGGAGGATCTTTCTCAGCCCAGTGAGGAGGACATGCCTGTTTTGGAGGGAGAAGACGGCACCTCACGGATGGAGGAAGTTGATTGAAAGTAAAATTGAAAAGGAAAAAAAAAAGTTTTTGTTTTTTTTAATCTAGTTAATTGTGCCCATTTCTAATTAATTACCAAATAATTTAATGTACAACTGAGCCTATAGACCTTTAATATGCATTCATGATTTGATGGCATGTTTCCCTTGTTAAAAGGAAATGTTTCATTTTATTTAGAGTACATTTTAGATACATTTTGCATGAAAAAAATGACATGTGACTTCATATCCAGGGAGCATTTTATATCTAACATATTAAGATTTTTAAATAAAGTTGTTTATATACATTCGTCTGTGCATATATACCATTTGTGAACCCTTTGGAGTTATTTTGAATTCCGCAGGGATAGTTTCTCAAGTGGGATATGATTTTCATCATTAAGTTACGATAATCAAAAATAGCAATATGCAGTCGAATTTAACACACACACACACACACACACACACGCACGCACGCACGCACACACACACACACACACACACGCGCTGTACCTTTTTGGACAAATGCTGTGCAGTATACGACCCGGATCACCGATGGGAAAGTTATGTGAAATATTTAGGAACGATCGGAGCTCCCTTTCTGGCAATAACCTCAACCACTTCATAGCTGCTTAATGTAGCCGTAGGTGCTGAATTATAATTCTAATATAAATTATAATATAACAAACCTTTATTGCTTTGAGTGGAAATTATCGTTTAATTTAGTGTAATTCTAATAGGTCGCGAATGGGTTCATGCTTGTTACCCACACCTATTAATTATTAATATAGTCGATATTTATGTTGTGCTTTACTCTTTGAAATGAATCCACAGATTCCAACGCAACCTAGCTACCACCTCGGAACACTTCCAGTCAGCAATGAGCGCATAAAATGCTCTTATTTCCACCCAATATGACGACACTGAGAATAACGACTCGCTAAGTCCTGTCACTTTTAAGCGAAGAAGGCGTAGCCGCTAACTCGCAGAAAGAGGCCGTCCGTGATTGGCGGCCTCGGCTCCCACTCCCTGCTGCGCTGGCGGAGAGGAAGCTTCTAGACGCTTCTGGAAGCCGCCGCGCTTTCTGGAAGTCTCTGGCGAAGGTGGCATCGGCTATTTAAGCGGAAGCGGCCGAGCCAGCATCGTTCTCACTTCGACGTCTGGTCGAGAGGAATGGTTGGTTTTCCTCGAATTAGTAATTAAATAACCGAAACCACATTAAACTAGAATCCTTTACCAACCTGCAAGGTAAGAAATGTGCGTAACATTATTCACGAATTATGGCCATTTGTCTCATTTTATTGTTCACGTGTTTGCCTGTGTTATGCTATCAAACTGCGATGGTTATTTTTGCACATAGGCGAGCTCCTAAAATGTAATTCCTTTAGATGGTCACCTATTACCCGCTGCCAGTGTATAGACTAAATTAGCCGTAAAGAATAATACGGATGGTGTCGCTCCCTGACCACGTTCTTTGTCAGCCGTTTCTATTCAATTATTTAAACTATTTTCCTGTGGTTGTTTTAATTTTATATTGCAATTACAAAAGACTGCTGTCTTTAGAATGAGCTGCCTGCCGAATTGGATTTCAGTGCCGTATGATGTGGAAGACCCCACTGACTACCTTGCGCAAAAAAAGAACAAAAATATCTTGGTTATTAGTCCATGTTATCAGTAGTTTATGCAACGATATTAACTTGGATTTGGGACCTAATGTACCTTCCTTATGTTAATTTGCAAAACCGGTAAAATATTTAGCTCGGCATCCAGTAATGAAAGGGTCATTTGTTTGCTGGCCAAATATCAGGTTTCGTCCCTCTTGACCCTACGCTAAATAACTATCCATATTTTAGATCGTCCAATACCTAGATCGAGCTTTTTTGTAATAATTAAGAATGGTTCCTTCTTATCAATAGGCATGTTACTATCCAGTAGGTTCTAGAAGGTAGTTGTTCTCAACCTTCTTCGAAGGGCGGCGCAAGACTTACGCAGTCTCAATTGTTTGAGGTTTGGCGTACACGGGATTCCAGAATAATCCATGCAACCACGTTGTGATTAATATAGCAACTGATATGAAATCACTGTCGTTTTGTGGCAGTATTATCTTGTTGGTACCTAATTGCTGTCGCTAATTCAGATTGACTTAATCATAAATACCTACCAAGGCTTACTTATTGGCATTCAGAAGGCGGCTAATATTGATTTACAATAACGATTAACATTAATGTCCCTTGACACCATATCCTATATTCAGCAGTCATGCTAATGCATGAATAACAGCATTCGATAAGTCCTGTCAGAATATAGTGTGATCAATGAAAATAAATGTGTCTAGTGTTTTTTAGTACTGTTTTAACTTTTAAAAAGAGAATGGACATTTGGGGATCTTGTGTAGAGACAAAGAGGTGACCTTTTTACAAGGTTATGCAGGGTCATTCAAAGAAAAAAAAATCACTGTACTTCTAACAATATATGTTGAATGCTAAAATTAAGAAATGTTAATGACAAGCCAGGATAAATGCACATTTGTGAGGTATGGGTTTAATGGGTTTGCTGTAGAAGATGAGATTGTACTAATCCACCTTGAGTCACTGAGTTAATGTGATAAGTGTGTGTGCACTGTGGTTTTTAAAATATCTCCAGTTAAAGCATATCTCAAACTTTCCTTTATGTCTGCAGTATGTCACTTGGAAGGTGATTGCTTTTGCAGAGCTTAATGTAAGGATACTGTATTTTACTGGTGAATTCAGACTGCAAAGGCTAAAATGAATGCACTGGTTTGGGTAATGACTGTGCATAGTCTAGTGTCCAGATGGTTAGCTGGTGTCTCTTTGTGTTCTGCATGTACAGATGCCTGAAGCACATGATCAGCCCATGGAGGAGGAGGTGGAGACCTTTGCCTTTCAGGCAGAGATTGCCCAGCTGATGTCTCTGATCATCAACACCTTCTATTCCAATAAGGAGATCTTTCTAAGAGAGCTTATCTCTAACTCATCAGATGTGAGTATTTCTCTTCTAGGTGCAAAGTTTGTGCTGCACAACAAGCCAAAAAAGTCTAAGGGTGTGGAAAGTATAACATTGTATTCTGCTGTATCCATGATCCTCACCCCTCCTCAACTAAAGAGAAAGGGGACCGTATGCATCGTGTAATGGGGGAGGTGTTTGGAACTTTTAAAATATTTTAGTTTTTCAGTGATGTATTTGCTTAGTTGCTCCTATTAGTTGTTGTACTACTGCAGTATTATATATTTTCTCTTACTGAACAAGAATTACTTTGGGCTAAACCTTAAACATTTTTCTGAATGTTAGGCTCTGGACAAAATCCGATATGAGAGCCTCACAGATCCTTCTAAGTTGGATTCTGGAAAAGATTTGAAAATTAACGTCATTCCGAACAAAGAAGACCGCTCCCTGACCATAATTGACACTGGCATTGGGATGACGAAGGCTGACCTCATCAACAACTTGGGCACTATTGCTAAGTCCGGGACCAAAGCCTTCATGGAAGCCCTGCAAGCTGGTGCTGATATTTCTATGATTGGACAGTTTGGTGTGGGCTTCTACTCGGCCTACCTGGTGGCTGAGAAGGTGACTGTCATCACCAAGCACAATGATGATGAGCAGTATGCCTGGGAGTCGTCTGCTGGAGGATCTTTCACTGTCAAAGTGGATACATGTAAGGATATTTCACATCTAACTGTGATTAGGTATGCAAGATATGTGGTGGACACAACCTGACTGTTCTTTCTCCTATTAGCTGAACCTCTGGGCCGTGGAACAAAGGTGGTCCTACATTTGAAGGAGGACCAGACAGAATATCTTGAGGAACGAAGGGTGAAAGAGATTGTGAAGAAACATTCTCAGTTCATTGGCTACCCCATCACACTTTTTGTAAGTGGTTGCATAATTACTTGTGGAAACTGACATTGAGAAGCATGATGAAGAGCGAATGACTGCATGTCCATGAAAATTGAATTCTGCCTTGTACCTGTCTGACCTAATTCCATTTTGATCTATGCAGGTGGAGAAAGAGCGTGACAAAGAGGTCAGTGATGATGAAGAAGAGAAAGAGGAGGAGAAAGGGGAGGAAGACAAGAAAAGTGATGAGGACAAGCCTGAAATTGAAGATGTGGGCTCTGATGAGGATGAGGAGCAGGAGAAGAGCTCTGATAAGAAGAAGAAAAAGAAGAAAATCAAGGAGAAGTACATTGACCAAGAGGAGCTCAACAAAACTAAGCCCCTCTGGACCCGTAATCCAGATGACATCACCAATGAGGAGTATGGGGAGTTTTACAAGAGCTTGACTAATGACTGGGAGGACCACCTGGCTGTAAAGGTTGGTGTGCAGGTTTATTTGTGTAGAAATAATTTAAATTCTATAAAGGGATGAAGGGCTACAGGAAACCACTAAACTTTGGAGGATACTTTTAAAGCAATACAGATGCTTCTCAGGCTATAAAAGGCACCACTTGAGGACATTGCATGTGCTGGGGCTGGTCAAGAATTGAACAATTGTGGCGTCACTTAAACATTGTTATTTTACAATACTATTTTGACACATTTTCGTCAAGCTCCTTAGGAATGTGTCTTCTGATACTTAGAATGGTGTTCTGTTTTTACTATAGCACTTCTCCGTAGAGGGCCAGCTTGAGTTCAGGGCTCTGCTCTTTGTTCCAAGAAGAGCCCCTTTTGACCTTTTTGAAAACAAGAAGAAGAAAAATAACATCAAGCTATATGTGCGCAGAGTCTTCATCATGGATAACTGTGAAGAGCTCATCCCAGAGTATCTCAGTGAGTTGAATGTTCATCTACAGTCATGTACAGAAAAGGCTCATCTCTATGAGGTGCTGGTAGATGAAAACTTATTTTGTTTTTCCTGTACAGATTTCATCAAAGGTGTTGTGGACTCTGAGGACCTCCCTCTGAACATCTCCAGAGAGATGCTGCAGCAGAGTAAGATCCTGAAGGTGATCCGCAAGAACCTGGTGAAGAAGTGCCTGGAGCTCTTCACTGAGCTGTCCGAAGACAAGGACAACTACAAGAAATATTATGAGCAGTTCTCCAAGAACATCAAGGTTAGGCCCTTGACATGCAAACCAGATCCAGATGGTGGTGTTTTTTTTTTTTCCTTTCCCTAAATCAACCTAAATTATTTGCTCACAGTACTTAATGAAATGAATAGTTCATATTGGTTTTGACAGTTCAGGTACAGTTTCTGAATTCTGCAGTTTTGTCGTACACTTATGCTCAGTACAATGTGCAGTGAAATGCTCTATTTCCGAGTTCCAGACTGTGAGCAGGGCACGTACATATAAGGGACATAAGAGTAGAGAAGACGCACATATAGAGGGACAAGTGGGCAAGTAAACTCATTAATGCCTCCAGGGGACTAAACTGCATCTGCAATATGTGTCAGTGAGGTGGTTACCATTCAATGTGAAATTTATGCAATTAATTGCCATACAGTTTGAAAAAGGGTGAGGTTAGTTTCTCAACTTACTGGTTGGCAAAACCTGTGAGAGTGCAGAACTTCTGCAGCTTTGAGCCTGCATGCCTTCACAACCACTGGTGTATTGTTTTAATGATCCTGCTATTTCGGCAGCTGTCACGTAGCTAGGTTTCATGACTGCATTGCTGGTTTTTCTGAGTTTAATTTTAACCTGCTGTTTGGTTCCACTAGAAGTTAAATTGACAATGCAGAAAATGGTGGCATTGAATAAGATGTACATATATTAGGGCTGTCAAAATTAATGGGTTAACGTGGATTAATCAATCATCATGATTAATCTGATAAAAAATTTTTAACGCAATTAACCCATCTGCAGCGCAGAATGACTCAAAATCCCAGAAATGTCTCTGTCAACCCATTTCGGGCAGTTTTGGTTAATTCCATTTGCCCTGGGAACTCGGATTCCGAGTTTTGAAGCCGGAAGTGACGACATGCGCGCTCCCATTTCTCGGAGATCTGAGAAATATCTCGGAGCAGCACAGAGGATCCCGAGTTCAGAATCGAAGATGGCTGCGCCTTTTATCAATAGAAGGGAAAGTTGTAGTTTTATCCTGTTTAAGCACTACTTCTCATTTGTGGCTCATTAAATCGGTCGCACACACTATACCGTCCAACTTATCTGTGGACGTGTTGCTACGGAGTTTTATACGTAAAGCACCGCACGTAATGTGTTATCAACTGATATTGCTAACAATGGCAATTAACCGGGCTAGAACTGGATTTCATGATTAGTCGGATTATTTGTCGGATTTTACGGTAGTTCGGGCTAATTGTAAGTGAACTAAGATAAAGACCATTTAAACGAAGGTACCTTAAATACGACATATCTAATGTATAATTTTCTCTCTGCACAGTTACGCCAGTTTTTTTTTTTTTTTTTTAGGACTTGACTGAAAATGTGGTCCCTATGTTAAATAATTTAGTTGTAGGCTAAAGGAATGTCTGGTTATCTGCTGTCTATGAATTTGTTTTTTAATTAATTTTTTTTTAGCTTGGAATACATGAAGACTCTCAAAATCGCAAGAAACTCTCTGAGCTCTTAAGGTACTATACCTCCGCATCAGGGGATGAGATGGTCTCCCTTAAGGACTACGTCACTCGGATGAAGGACAACCAGAAGCACATCTACTACATCACTGGTGAGCCACTGCTTGAAAAGTGCACTTCAAGGAGCAGTCGATTTCCAACAACACAAAACCCTATATCAGGGGTCTCCAACTCCGGTCCTGGAGAGCTACTATCCAGTCGGTTTTCTATCCTACCTGGCTTCTGATGAGCCACGCCTGCTCCTGGTATTTACCTGAGAACAGGTGTCGCTCATCAGAAGCCAAGTAGGATAGAAAACCTACTGGATAGTAGCTCTCCAGGACCGGAGTTGGAGACCCCTGCCCTATATGGTTTTACTTGGGGATGAGGGGGTGTGGCTGAGTGAGTTTGCATGTTGTGCCTGTGAAGAAGGTTGCTGGCTTGAATCCCGTCTTGGAAGAATGATTTCACAGTTAGTTCCTGAAGCAACTGGGGGTTAAGGACCTTGCTCAGGGGCTGGTCTAACCCTGCTTTTTCTCAAATATATGTTGCTTTGGATAAAACTGTCCGCTAATAAATGTAAACGTAAAGTCTGATTTTTGAAAATCTAAGCCAAATCATAATCAAAATCTTTCCTTAGGAGAAACAAAGGATCAGGTGGCCAACTCTGCTTTCGTGGAACGCCTACGCAAGGCAGGTCTTGAGGTGATCTACATGATCGAGCCCATTGATGAATACTGTGTCCAGCAGCTGAAGGAGTTTGAGGGCAAGAACCTGGTGTCAGTCACAAAAGAGGGTTTGGAACTTCCTGAGGATGAGGAGGAGAAGAAGAAACAGGAAGAACTTAAGAGCAAATTTGAGAACCTCTGCAAGATCATGAAGGACATTTTGGAGAAGAAAGTGGAAAAGGTGAGCAAAGACGTCTTGTGCTTGAATATCTAAACATGAAATGTATTGAAACGGAAAGCCTTGTGAACACCTTCGACTTTAAATATGTTCATTTGAATATTCTTGAACAGGTTACAGTATCCAATAGGCTGGTCTCCTCTCCTTGCTGCATTGTAACCAGCACATATGGCTGGACGGCCAACATGGAGAGGATCATGAAGGCACAGGCACTGAGAGACAACTCCACTATGGGCTACATGGCTGCCAAGAAGCACCTGGAAATAAATCCAGACCATCCTATTATTGAGACCCTCAGACAGAAGGCGGAGGCTGACAAGAATGACAAATCTGTGAAGGACCTGGTCATTCTGCTGTTCGAGACTGCGTTGCTGTCTTCTGGCTTCACATTGGATGACCCTCAGACTCACTCCAACCGTATCTATAGGATGATCAAGCTGGGGTTGGGTGAGTGCAAGAAAATTCCTGTAGATATGTAGCTGTAGTGCACCATGTATTGAAAGGCCTAAATGAACAATTTTGTATAGTCACTTAATTGCCTCATTTTGTTAGTATCTGGCAATGTTCTATCAATGAAATGACAATATGCCTAGAATGCTTGTTTCTCCACACACACACACACACACACGTTAAATGCAGCTGTATTGATTTGACTCAAGATAGACCATGTTCCCTTTGCAGGAATTGATGAGGATGATCTGACCACTGATGAAAGCAGTTCTGCTCCTGTTGAAGACATGCCCCCACTGGAAGGAGATGATGATGCCTCCAGGATGGAGGAAGTAGATTAGAGCTACAGTAAAAGACCAAGTTCGCAGTAGAACTGTAAATAATTAGAATGTCTGTTGCAATGCACATTCTCTGAGAATGCTTCCTTTTGTTCCCTGTACATCTTGGATCTCTGGCAGTGCCATGCGTGGGAGGACATCTCACCTGACTGCTCTTGTTTCTGTCTAGTTCTTGACATCTTCTATTTATTGACATTCCAGTATGGTCTCCTGTGTGCCATGAATGCATTGTATAATGGCAATTTAGAGATTTGAAATGGTTGTACCAGAACAAATAAAATTTCAGAATCCGAAAGTCTGCCATTTATTTGAGCGAGTTGGACAAGCATTTCGAGAATACAGTACTGAATCCCCACTGTGGTATGCATTAAACTTTCACTACTGGATATTTAAAGGAATGTATGGAGTTTTTTTTTCTTTAAAAATATTGAACTAAAATGAATGGTACATTCTAACTGCATGCATTGGCTCTGCACTTGTCAAGGTGCTTTGCTTTTAAATTATTTCACAACTTGGAAGATCTATTAAAATATGTTTTGATTGTAAGTACCTTAGCTTAGTAAGTCTTGCCCATTACAATACATTTAATAGGGGAGACTTTTCGTCCATCCAACAGTATTCTGTACACCCTTCTCCCCCCCTTAACCTATCCAGGGTCGCAGGATTCCTGAGCATATCCCTGGAACCTGCGGAAGCAAAAGCGACAGAGACTTAAATTTGTGTAAGTTTGGGTTATGGGGTGTTGTTAGAAATGTAGCATCGATATGCCACTAGGTGGGAGTGCTGTGTAGCAAATACCAAAAACTAAGACAGTTCTTTTTTTTCTTACCACCGTCTACAACGCGACATTGGTCTGCTTCAACTAAAGGGATAAAATATTTGCATCAATGCAACACTGGCTATAAAATATAACCGGTACACTAGTTTACTCTCGCTATTAGCAATATGTAACTCTACTTTGTGCGTAAAGCCATTAACCTGCAGTTCGCTCACGTTTTCACCCATAGATGTAAATGGTAAATGTTTAAACGCTCCATGGCACATTTTACCTTAGGATTAACAATCATGGTAGTTATACGCACTGAGTGAAAATCCATGCATTACTGCGTTCATAGTTAACTTTACGAGACTATTGTTTGTTTGTAACTTCGTAGTGTTATACCGGTAATAAAGTTCGTTTTTTCAACTAATCGTGATAATTTCACAATGGAAGTTATCCTTCAGCAGGACACGCATGCACGGAAAGTCGCAAGTTAGCGAAATCAGGATGGCTACCAAGTATCTACGGCGGCTGGTGGAACCAGGTCATGTCTCTCTCCTGTCAGCGTGCCCACTACAGGTTCGGTCACCTGACCGACAGCAGCCAATCAACTGGGCCGGAGAAAAAGAACCGCTGCAGTCAGTGACTAGTACCGCGGACTCGAGAGAGGATTGACAGGGGCGAGAGGGACGGTTTTAAAATCCGCAATGCCGAATAAAATGAAAAAGGAGAAGGTTGGTTGGATGTTTATGTGATTTTATTTTTTTATGTTAAACATTTCTTTCAAATATGGAATTGAATGCTTACATGGTAAAAGGAGCAAATGGATGAATGAGGCCTAACGTTAGACGACTCTGCGGGGATGTCTGTAGTAGCCGGTAACCGGTAATCTCAGAGTCATAATGTGCTTCTTTTTTAATTGTAATGTTTAGCTCTGAGTTTATAGGGGGTGTGAATGTATAGCGTGTTATCACTCTGCAAGTTTGGAAATATTCACGCTTATAAGGGTTTACGGTAAACTTGATTACGGTAACTAGTTAGCCAACTACTGGCTAGTTCGTTTTGTGCTAGATCATCTGTAGCTAGCAGAATGGGCAAAGATTACCAGGTAAGTTAGTCTGCATTACATAGGTATCTAAATTGTTAAATCAGACATCTGATCCTTTTCGCGGATGTGATTTTTTTTTTGCATTAACTTTTTGGTGCAATAATGGGACTTTCCAGAATGTGCAGTTTTCCACATAGCCATCTAGCTAACGAACAAGCTTATGTTCGTTTTTTGTACTGTACCCTCCAAGTTTGAGATGAGGAAAAACATTATGGTAATGATAATTTAATTGGTGGATTATATAACTAATGGTTTATAATACAGATGGACAGTGGATGAGATGTTACTTGAATTTGATTTTTTTTTTGGGGGGGGGGAGGTTAAAATGAGGGTGATGGTATCCATTCACATCGAAAGTAATGTAATACAAAATCATTAAAATGAGAAAAGCTACAATGTGAGACACTCTGCACTGCTACTGGCAAGTCCACGCGAACTCGGTCCCAGAATCAGTGGGTTGATTTAATGTCCGTATCTTCCTTCTGACTTTGAGATCTTACAGAAACCATTTGTTTCAGGAAACTACAAAATCAGGAAAAGTGGCCAAAACTGGAAACAAAGATGCACAAGAAACAGAGAACGAGGTAAATGAAGAGTTTGGCTAATTTGTAAATGCAGCAGAGGATGGTTTTTTCGTGTTTGGAGAGCTGTATGATGTGGGCGTGCAATTACCGCTTTGGGTGTCCACGTGATACACTTAAGTGAAATGCCTAAACAAGCCACGTTTAATTGCCTTGTTTGAATTGTAGTGTTAACGCAGGGCACCTTAAGACCACAAAGGCAGACACTGTTTCTAAGCTAAAGCATGATATCTTCTCACCCTAGAACCACCCCTGCTTAATGCTCCGTACTTTTGCCTGTTTAATGTATGAATGCCTTTCTGCTAGAGCACTCAGTGATTTTCTATCCATCTTTGTTACATTTCCGTTATATTCCCTACATGTGTGTCAGCTTTGAGGTGCCTCCACACTTCTTTGCTCCTTGTTTTTGCCTCGTGGCTGCTTTTCATCAAAGTAGTTTTCACATTGTCCTCAGTCACACAGATGGCTATTTAATGAAGCAGCTTGTGTCTGTCTTTGTGCTATGACACAAGTAATCACTGGGGTTACAGAGTCCTTAATTAATTCTGAACCACTTGGTCTAGATATTAATGGGGCACTACTGTCAAATTAGAATTGCTGTATGGTGTTTGTAGTGCGCTGGTTTCTGTGGGATCACTGGGCCTTTCCACGGGCAAGAAATCATGGAGAATTAATGGTCCTTCATTAAACTATTTCTGTATCCTGGCTCGGTAAGTGCTGCTGTTCTCTGCAGATTGGCATTAATACTGTTCAGACAATATTAGTTCAACTCTGCTTCTTGTTCAAAAGAGTATGTTAGCCATACTTGCAAATAGCTAGGTTCATATTCTGCCAATGTGCAAGAATGTCCTGCTGCGATCTGCTGGAAGACAGAGGTGGTTACCCAACCCGGGCTGCCGTATGTTACCTCACGAGCCTGTCAATCATAACGTTCGCTCAAGAAGCATTTTGCAGTGCCCAAAATGCCAAAATTCTTGTATATTGTTTGGTTAAGGGCAGGGGTGGGCAGTCTTACCCGCAGAGGTCGAGTGTGTGTGCAGGTTTTTGGGATAACCTGTAGGTCAGCTGTTCAAACCCTGGTGTGAGGACTCTTCAGCCAGTCAGTCCTCTAATTAGTAATCTAATAATGAGTTGCAGTGAAAACCCGCATATATACTGGCCCTTTGCGGATAAGATCGCCCACCCCTGGGTTAGGGGCTAGGTTAGCCGAGCTCGCTGTGATCCGAACCATGGAGTGTACTTGCACACAGTATGTTACACGGCATATTGTTTTAGAGTAAGCTTTTTCCTTTTTATTACATGAAAAGAGTACACACTAAAATGATGATTAAAAAGTACAGCATATTGAATAGATAAACCAGTAACATAGTTCTTTATTATTATCCCCATCTGCGTGTGAGGAGCAGAAATATGCTCTTGCAAGAACGGTTCCCGTTTGTGGATGCTGTTCTGTGCGCTTGTGTCACATACACACTCGTGGTTTTTATCTACATGGGTTTGCAGACTTAAACACTGGCGAGTTCGCTTCGGCTCACGCTTCTGCTTCCGACTGAAGACGTGTTGGACGTAGGCCTGGCTTTTCGCGCTATGAAAGGGCCGGGGTGGATGTCCGACCCCGCCGTCCCGCAGCTCGTAGCCACAGGCTTCTCCCAGTGTGGCCAGCCTCAGTTATGAATGTGTATATGTGTTATGTTCTCCCCCCCTGCTTGAGATTTTTGTACTAAGGTGCGTCTCCAGTTGTGTTGAGTGTAAATCATTGATTGTGGACAACTGTCTCAGATTTTTTGTGATAAAGTTTGTTTTGGCGATTTAATATAATGCAGTTGTATATGGGGATATATTATTGTGGTACCCACAGAGAGACTCTTGGATCATTTGGTCCAAAAATGTCCATTGTGGTGGAAAGACAGAAATTCTGGAAACATGACTGTTCATTGTGACCTGAGCCAAGACCCCTGTTGTTTAGTATTCCCTGAAGACCATGAACATTTATCCTTAAATCACAGGATTTTCATGATTTGCATTTTTTTTTAGAAGGATTATTTATTATGGGTCATTTCACAGTTATTTGAAAGTGCAGCTAAAGTAAATAATAGAATTAATAGTATAGCAGGAAGTATTGTAAATGTTTAAATGCACTGCAATGATTTAATTCAAAGTGCTACCTTGGCCTTCATGTAAGACGGTGTATATTCAGTGAAAGCCGTTTGCAGTTGCATCATTAACAAGTTTTGTCAGACTTATTGCAGTTTAACTTGAAGTTCTTCCCACAGTGGACCTAGTGAACAATATTTTGAGTTGGACAAATTAGGTACTGTGGTTTATAGGCATGTTAACTTCAGGAAGAACATTTACAATCTTGGTCTCTTAAGTGAAAAGTCTGTCGTGATTCCATTTTTACAGCAGTCATTATTTTTATTTGCAACAGTATAAACGATATTGAGCCTCACGTTAAATCAGCTCCTGTTCTAACAAGCCCCTTTGTGATTTATTTTTTTTGTTCCCCATTTACCTAATTCATGAGAGTTCAGCTTGTGATAAGAGCCTGTTCATTCATCTTCCAACCACTTATCCAGTTCTGGAGGTGTGGCTACACTCTTTGCCAGGCACCATAGAGCAAAAGGCAGGAGCGCATTCTGTCAGAGGGCACACACAGTCACAATGCTGCAGCCTGCACACTACCTGGCTTTAAGTATGTAGAAGCCTCTTCCAATTATTGCATTCAGCTATGTAAGCCACATCCATTTGCAAATGGGTGCATAAAATGAAAGGGGCAGCCATGCAGCCTCCAAAGACATCGGTAATATAATGTGATTTTACTGTAGAGCTCAGTGACTTTAAACATGGTGCCATCATTGGATGGCAACACTACAATAAATCAGTTTGTCAAACTGCTGTCAAGGTTAACTGTTAGTACTGTTGTTATAAAGTGTAAATGTCTAGGAGCACCCACAGCGCTGCCACAAAGAGGCAGGCCGCACCAGGTGACCACAGACCACGAAGTGCTGAAGCGTATGACGTGTGAAACATCACTTTTCCTCAGTGGAGACACTTGCTGCAGATCCAGACTGACTCGGGAAGCAGCGTCAGTGCGAGAACTGTCTGTCGGCAGCTTTATGGTCTGCGTTTCCTTGGCCATGTTGCTGTGCACAACGTCAAGCATCAGTGTGTAAACATGTCACATTGGACTGTGGAGCAGTGGAATGATGAATCACGCTTCACTCTGGAAGTCTAACAGATGAATTTGGGTTTGGCAGATGCCAGGAGCACCTGTCTGAGTGTGTGAGTGCTTTGGGGCTGTTTGTCATAGTTTGGTCTAGGTCCCTTAGTTCCAGTGAAGAGTAATTTTAATTCATCAGCATACAAAGACATTTTAGACAATTATGTGCTTCTATCTTTGTGCCAGCAGATTGAAGAATGCCCTTTCCTTTTCCAGTATGACTATGCCACTGTGCCCAGTCCATAAATCAATGGTTTTGCAAGGCTGGTGTGGAAACACTTGGCTGACCTACACTGAGCTACACCTCATTCCCAATGAACATCGTTGGGATGAAATGGAATGCTGACTGCAGCTGACATCAGTGCTCAACCCCACTAATGCTTTCGTGGCTGAATTCCTACAGCCGCACTCCAAAATGTAGTGGAAAGCCTTTCCGGGAGAGTGGCGGCTGTTATAGCAGCAAAGGGGGACCTTCTCCATGGATAGTAGTACGCTTGGTTTTGGGAAGGGATGTTTAGCGAGTACTTAGCTGTGCTGCTAAGGTGTCCACATACTTTTGGTCAGGTAGTGTAGCACTGCCCCCTCATCCCTACTAGGTTGGGGGGTTCCGGTTTGTGTGTTTGCCCATTCTTATCCTGTTGTGTGGGTTTCCTCAGGGTACTCTGATTTCCTCCCACTGTACAAAAATAAGGTGAATTGACCTTTTATAAGTTGCCCACTGTGTATGTGCGTGTGAGAGAAACTGTGTGCTTTATTGGTTAATTTGCGAATTTGTAGTATTGACTGATTAAGTGAATTTTGTTAAAATCGGTACTTGTAAAGGCTCTGTGTCTATATGACAATGCCGGTTATTGGGCAGGGAGAATCTGTGCTCTGCGCATTCAAAAATGAGGCCGTCCTTGTTCCCGCTGGGAGCTGGTGCATTTAAATCTCCTAACACAACTGCTGACTGAGGTCTTCTGTTGAACTGCGCACTGTCTGCATTTGGCCCATGACCTTCCATTTAGAGGTATCCTAACATTAATCCGCCTCTGTTATTGCCTCTAGAGCTGGAGGCAGAAGAACAGCAGTCACCTCCCACCCACGACGCAGTTGATAAAGGGCAAGCAGTCCAGCTCGCATTCTTCCGTCAGGAAGGACAAGAGGCCTGGCTCATCCAGATTCACCCTGAGCAACAACCGGGAGCTCCAGAAGCTGCCTCTTTTCAAAGGTATTCAGTCAGCCGATGGTGCCAGCTGATGCCGGTTCTTTCTCGCACATTTGCTTCCAATATATATATAAAGTGGTATCTCGAAACTCAAACTTAATCTGTTCAGAACTCCAGATCGAATCCTAAAAAGTTCGAGTTCAGATCGAATTTTCCCCTTAAGAAATAATGGAAAACAGATTAATTGGTTCCCGGCCCCAAAAAATTACACCTAAATGTTTTTTTTTTTTTAGCATTTAAACACAAAATGAACCTGATAAAACAAGAAGAGCATATACTGTACTAAACACATCTAAGCACATTTATCAAAACAGTAATTTGTAAAGTAAGAAAATAAATGTATCCAAACAATGTGTCCTGCCCTGATCGTCCGCTCCTTCCGTGTGCCACACCCCCTCGTTAACCCCATGTGGAATCCCCGTGTGATCAGCTGTTTCTGGATGTTTTTATTAGCTCTCTGTATTTAGTCTGCGTTTCAGTTTGTTTCCCCAGTCCGGTCATTGTATTGTCCATCTGCGTTTTGCCTGCCTTACCTGTAATTAAACCCCATATTCCCCAATACCCTGATGTCTGTGCCTTTGTCTCCGTTCTGTTCCTGCTCGGCCCGACAATATTATTATAATTAAATGTATTAATGGTTTATTGTTGATATTAAAATAATGAATAAGAAATCTTTCTTTTTAAATGTATTTTATTGTATAATAATAATTACTGTTACTGTCTATCATTGTCTAAATGTATTTTTACTGTCTAAACATATGTATTCAGCTAGTGTAAACATGCATGATGCTATCACAGCGAATGCGAGGCTGAGACTGAAGCGTTACCCTTTGTTTCCGCTGAGTGACGTGCCGCGTGACTCATTTCCCCGTGCGTACAAGTTATCTTAGGTTGGCGTTCGCGGTTTGACTTCTGAGATTCAGATCGAGCTCTAGGTAATTTTTTTTTTTTGAACTGGTTGGTTTGACTTTTAAGAAATTCGAGTTCTAATGAGTTTGAGAACTGAGGTACCACTGTATATAGTGTGTGGGTGGGCTGCGGTGAGAGAGAGAGAGTGTTTTATATATGTGTATATATAATATAATCCCCCGTGACCCAGAAGGATAAGCGGATTGGGAAATGGATGGATGGATATAATATAATATAAATTTAAAATAAATAAATAAAAGCAAATGTCCCTACAATGTGATGAAAACCTGTTATTTCAGCCTACTGGGGACCATTTTTCCAGTCCCTTCAAGTGGGAAACTCAATTTCATAAAAATGTGTGACTGCAATCACAAAACTAAAAATGCTAAAAGTCTCTTATTTTGTTTAGTTACTTATGGTTAAGGTTTGTACAAGTGTGCGTGCGTGCGCGCGTGTGTGTGTGTGTGTGCGTGTTTAGTCCCAACCCTGTTCCTGGAGAGTCATTTTCTATGTAGTTTTGTATCCTATTTCTATTTGTGTTTTTCTGGAGGATCAGAGGTGACTTGTGGTGCTTTTCCACTGCCACCAAGAACCAAGCTGTACCGCAGACAGATGGTTTTCCAAAATAAATTATGCAAGCCGCATCTATGCTGACATGGCCCTGCATATTAGCAGGGTCGAAAGCGTGACCAATCAGAGGTGCTTGGGCCCGCACCACCTGATTGGTCAAAATGCACATAGGTACTAGTCTTCTGCACCGTTATGCATGGATTATCTGAAAGAAAAAGGCCATATTCTGAGCTGTACTTTGCAGTACGGCTTGGTTCTTGGTGACAGTACAAAGTAGAAGTGGGCGATAAATCGATTTTATCGATTAATTCAAATTTACAGTTCAGGACGATATGTTTTTATGAAAATTGATTTAATTACTTATTTTACACGTGAGCGTCAAAAGCTGAACTAATGCGACGCACCGTTCTTCACGGGTACATTAGCGCGGCACAAACAACATGGCAATGGTTCGGTTTTGCGCCGTCGGACACTGACCAAACAAGTCCTCGTTGCAAAGTCTGTTTTAAAAACTGTTGCAACCAAAGGAAGCAGCACGACAAATATATTCCAGCACCTAAAGCAGAGGCACACAGCGGAGTGCAGCTCCCAGCGAAATGAAAATACCCGCAGCACCAGCACAACATCCAAAGTTAAGCGAGCAACCGTCCCTGACACGTTTTCGAACTGTGTGCCGTATGATAAGAATGGGGCACGGTGGAAGGCGAGAACAAACGCTGTTGTGATGTATATTCTGTTACGGTCTCCAGTCTAGGGTTGGACATGGTCTTGCAAAAGACATGGTGCCCATACATACTGTGGAAAAGCCGGGATTCATTAAAATGATAAAAGTTTTTACAAGTTTCTAAAAGTGTTTACAATGGCGTGGCCTGCCATCTCACTTACAAGCATCTTTTTTGGCTTGTCAGATTGCACTTTAACTCTAAGTTAACTCATAAGTTAAAACTTGTTTTGAACCATGTATTTGTCCTCTGTAGTTTGATTTTGAGTAGGGGAGGGGAAAATCGATTAAAATCGAAAATCGGATTTATTGTGAAAAAAATCGGAGATTTTATTTTTAGGACATATCGCCCAGCTCAAGTACAAAGGCACCTTTGATGCTGGTGGTTCAACAAAAACCTCTGAAGTTGACATGCAACTAGTCCTGCTACTTAAGTGATTGATGTTAATTAGTAGAAAAATGTTAAATTCTTTTGTTATGCATAATGCTGGACACAATCATTCGTAATCAGTACTTTGTGAACATTTTGGTTTTCCAGTAAATTATGCCAGCACTGGAGAGAGCAGGGGTGTGGAAGAAAATATGATTAACCACGAAACTCATTTTGACGATTCGATGTTCATGCACAAAATCCCCAGATCTTTATGCCTTTTGCCTGTGACTTTGAGAATGTTAACCTGGCCCTTGTTGAGTATATGTTCAGGCCCACAGATCAGTAATAGCCCTTGGGCAGATCGGAGTCTCTGTATTATCTGAAATAACAAATCAGCTTTCCTAAACTCTCGAAATGACTTGACCGTGAGAATCTAGCAATCACGGTAAAGTTAGGTTTATATTTGATATTCAGCTTTCTGGCAAGTCAGGCAATTTTTAATCACTGACCTTTGATGTCCACAGGCACTGACCATTTTTGCATTCCAAGCCCTTTCGCGATGTACTAAATCTTGTTAATATCTAAAAGAGGCAATTTCTGCTGTGATGAGATGTTTTCAGCTTTTTGAGTTGATGGCAACACTTGCACACCTCCTGGTTTTCCAGACTACTATACTTCTATCTGTGAATTTTAATTCATATTTGAATGTTTGCATGTGCACTTCCGGTTCAATAGTTGGCGCTCATTTACAGGCCCTGGAGGTGAATGGAAACAGTGCAATCATTAATAAAGATGTATAGAAATACATAATCTGAAAATGAAGTGGTGAAGTGGTGTGCATTAGTGTTGCATGGTATACCAATACTGAAAAAGTACTCTGATACCTCGTTATTAAACACCATGTTATTTTCCGTTTTATTAGTACTTTAAGAGGTTTCCCTATGATTTGTGTCACTGTTCAACAAGCGGGTCAGTCGTCGACTTTCCTGCTCTCTGGAGGCACAGTGGGTGTGTCAACCATTTTTTTGGTTTAGTGATGCTCGAAATGTCCCTTTTTTGGGACACACTTCATTTGATTCAGCTGTAAAAGATCCGTTCTGATCCGTTCACCAACTCGTTCAGTGCCGCTTCCTGTTTGCATGAAAGAGATCTGAAACACTTGTGTTCCAGTATGTCCAAAAACATCACCTATAAGTAGTGCTAAGGAGTAAGCTAAATAGCATCAATAACTCGCGTGACAAGAAAAACATTTGTTACTGAACTCTAGTGTAGGTTTCTCAACATTGTACCTTAACTACTCGTGTTTGTTAAAAACACTCCTAACATCTCATCACGTAGTCAACTAATGACTGCTGACAAACCTTGGTTAAAATAATGTTAAATTGTAAAAATGTTGCATCTCTAAAATCCAAATATAGCATATTGGAAGTCACTGCACAAGTAGGCTATATACTACACCAGTAGATGGTGTATTTCAGCCATATTTCAGAGGTACGGCTCTCGTTTGGTAGCCTATCTGAGTGTCCCGTTCCCCGACTCATTCAACAACTCCTTCACTCCTTTGGGTCTCTCGTTCTCCAACTTAGTCGTTCGTTCACAGTAGGCGTATACACTCAGTCCAAACATTTAGTGTCCAAACATTCATATGCTTGCTTGCAGCAGCCCTTACATGCCGCACTGGCCATAGTCGCGGAAAGAAACAGCACTCATCATATTTCCGAGGACAAGCGGAATGATGAAAAAAATTTAATCCTTTCAGGGAAGTGAATGTATAGTTTCTGTAAGGGACACAAATGTCACACTATTACAGGAGAGCCATGGCTGCAAGTACAAATGCTGTTGCCAACCATCCACATCTTGTTGACGTACGAAACGGAATATGGCATCATTCCGCTTGCGTTGTTCTGTCATCTATTTACCCATTGAATTGTTTCAGTTTTTGTTGTCGTTTTGTTTTAGTATCAGTATTGTAATGTTTTAGGCAGGTATCGTATCGAAGTCCTGATTTTGGTTTCATGCCAACACTAGTATGCATCATTGTTCCATTGCTGAAACCACACTTTGCTGAACATGCTCGTCTCATTTAGTTTAATGGTTACAGTATTAGTGCATTTATTGTACCCTTTGCACTTTGAATAGTGTAATTATTTATCAACATGGATGTGTCTCTTCTAATATGTCAGCACCTTGTTCATCTTCCCTGCACGTGTCTGTGCCACTTTCAGTATGCCATCATCTCACCTCCGTACCTGTACAGTGCTCATAAAATCCCCAACTGTTTAAATCTTTGGATTTAGACTGAATATGGTTCTGTCAGAGTTTGCAATGCAGCAAGTTTTGATTTTGAGCTGAATATGCAGATGACCTGACTGGTCATGTGGGACAGAGATTGGGTTCCGCTAAGATTCGGGGTGGAGTTTTAAGTATCAAACACACCACAGGAATGAATCTGATATCAGCTCTGTGCTGTGATGCATCAGCTGCATTTATTGGCAATTTCTCTCTGTTTAATAGGGATGTAGAGTAAGGGGAGCAATGAGAGTGAAATGCAGCCAGTGTGACCTTGGAGATATGAATCAAAGGAGCTGCTGCTCTCAGGAGAAGGAAGTACTGGCAGAATGAGTCTTGTCCACATATTAGGGGCCAAACCAGCCTCTGGAAATTTGAGTCTCTCTAATCCATTACATGAGACATTGTTCAATTGTACATGCATTACTTATATATTCCCTATTACCTCTTTACATGATCTTCATCATCTTCCTCATCATCGTTGTTGCATGCTAACTAGGGAAATTTGCTGCCTTTACATACAGTTACATTAGGGATGTGCTGAAAGCTATATTGAAGGAGTATCAGCCTTAAGCTGCAAATTTGTAGAAACGAAACTGAAATCTCTGATGCATGTCTCTCTGAAGCACTTATTGACAGCTCTGTGTACAGCTGTGAAACCCTAGGTGATAATATGCTACTTCTGATGTCTCTCCATTTAGGACAAGGCACAATATTGATAAAACATCATATCGTGAACATCCATGTTGTCATCAGTTTCAATTTCATGAGTACTATGATATAGCCTAAACACCTGTTTTCTTACATAAGTTATGCACAATTTTTACAGTCAAGGTGCGAGTCTGTTACTGTAATCATTTTACCTGTCGTGCTTCATGTCTATTAGCAAAACAACTTGGTCGTCCATAATCAGAACCTCAAAACCACGTGTCATATTTCACTGTTTTCTACATATGAATTTTAGAATAGAGTTGTGTGATATGACCAAAATGTCATATCCCGATAACAATAAATATCACGGCTGCACCTCGTATTTATGATTTTTTACTATAGTGGACAAGGCACACTGTGTAACTTCCATATATGCATTTTTAAACTTATTTATTAATAATTGCACTGTCCATTCACTGTCAGTGACTGTAAACAAGACAGCTGGGCCATTGAACATGAAACAACATGAACATAGAAATATTCATTAAAATTCTTCTGTAGAGATATGTGGAAAACCAAGAGGTGTTGCTTGCTTTTGTTGAAAGATTTTACAGCTGGAAAACTGAATATAAAGCTAACTTTACTGCGGTGTCATAGTTAGGGTTTAAACCCTAACCCACTTTCGGGGATACCTCCCTGCTATTCTTGTTTGATGGTGTATGTGGGGATATGCGGCTCTATACTGAAATACTCCAGAAAGCGGCGTCGAGTTTACCATGGCGTTGGAGTTAAGGTTTAGCATTATTTGCAGTTTTCTGGCTGTAGTATCTTTCAATGTTTGTGTGCGTGCACTTCACATTAAATAGCCAAAATGTCTTGCTTAAAGTCTTGCCGTTTTTACATGAGCTCTGCATCATAATCATTCACATCCTTGCTGCTGGACTCACTCATAGAGTGCGAAGTGTTTGTGAAATTTAACAAAAATCAGTGAGGAAGAGAAACGTAAACAAGAATTGGTCACTGAAAGACATTTGTCTTCTGCTGTATGAAAATATTTTGGATTTAGTAGAGACGATATTTCATTTCTCAGCACTGCTGTGTGTCTGCTGGCTCTATTCACAGCAACTTGTTTGACAGACTCCCCATAGTTTGACAGTTATGTTTGGCTGTAGGTTATGTTGGGTAAGTTTGGACAAGCTATGGACCTTTGACTGTTTGAAGAATGCTGGCTGGGCTTGGCTTCAGATTTATCAGCTTTATTTGGTGGAGATCCTCAGACACTTAATGCCATTGGGCTCCTTGGTATGGTGGTCAGGAAAATGGCTCTGAAATATGACATTCTAAAAAGGCCTTAGCACTGTTTGTGGGGGAAAACCCTTCTATAAAAGGATTTACCGTAGCCATTGCTTCACCATGCTGCTTGCTGTCAGAATGACAGTGTACCAGTGTATGAATAAGCCTGAAATAGCTTTCCGGTTCTTTTTAGTCATGATGGAGGTTCTGCTATAGATACCAATCACATCCAAAAGGTCACCAGTCTATTAACCTCTGCTCCATCTTTGAGGTCCTTTAGCTTGTATTCAGTGCAGCAGATGGGTTGCGGGTTGTGCAGAGTTTAGGCACACAGCCTTGACACTTGAAGCTCCAGAAGGGTTTTCAGGAACCTAAATTGTTTCACAACATTTTGCTGCTTTTATTAATGGAGCTGTATGAGGTTCTTCACCTTTAGAATCCCTGCCTGTTCTTGCAGGACGTTCTTCAGAAGAGCTTTTATTTACTGGGACCCCCCTCCCCCACCACCACATCAGCATGGTGGGCGACCCCACACACCCCTCCCACACCCTCTTCTCCCTCCTTCTGTCTGGCAAAATGTTCCGTAGCATATGGGCCTTCACTGCCCGGATGGGAAGCGGTTTCTTCCCTCAGGCTGTCAGACTTCTGAATCAGAACTGAATCAGAACTGTATTTCAAATGCCATTTATTATATACTGCACGCTATCTCTCCTGCTGCTACTATTATTTGCACATTTACTATTTATTGCTCTCTTGCTGCTAGAATGCAGTATATGCCGTAATACTGTATCCGTGATAATAATTATTCAAATATCCATTCAAACTAGCACTGTTACTACTGCCGCCTGCACTGCATGTCGTCTTGTCCTGTAATTGAACTTGTGTTGTTCTGTCCTTTCGTTTTTTGTGCCCCTTGTCCCTGGAGGAACAATGTTTCCTTTCATTGTATACTGTGTATATGGATGAAATGACAAATAAATCTACTTGACCTGACCTACTAATAGCCAAAGACTATTATTCTTACCCAATGCTGCCATCTGGCGGTTAATGTCTGTCATGCTGCTTTAAATTTACACGTCCTTATTTTATGGAATGTCTTTATTGATATTGTACAGTTGCCAAGTACAACAAAATTCATTCTCCCCACGTCCCGTCCTGTTCTCCTGAGACACGCAAACTGACACATTAAGGTGAAAGCAAAGCTTTGTGTCGGAGTGCAGTGTCGGAGTGCAGTGTCGGAGTGCAGTGTCGGAGTGCAGTGTCGGAGTGCAGTGTCGGAGTGCAGTGTCGGAGTGCAGTGTCAGCCATTTATCCAGCCCCTGGAACCTTTTTATTGCAGTTACGGGTCTTTCTCAAGGCCCTCGCTGGTCCTACATGCAGAGCCGAATGCTGCCATTAAATTCTATATACTCTGCTTCTGGGACACAGAGCAGATGAATGACTGGGAAGTGTGGTGCAGCCCAGCTGTTGAAATGCTTCTGTGGTTAAATCAGTGGCGGGATGTAGCTCTGGCTCTGTGTCCTGGGAGCCGCCGTGATCATGCGTGTGTAGCCCTTCCTGGGCGTTTCCCACGCAGCCAAGTTTGAATGTAGCATTTCTAGATGCAGATGATTTAAAGAGGCAGGAGGTTCTTTTAGCATTTGTTTACTGAAAAACAGTATTTTGTTAAACATGGTATGGAACAGTGGGATATCAACTGAAGATTAAATGACGTGGTCTGTCACAATTGTGGTACTACTTAGAATGGGGAAAAGTATCCATTTTATTAGTTGCCTAGACTGAATCTGTGTTGGGAAAGATGATTCTGCCGCACAGCGATGCTGACGGACGGCTTGACACTAAATGTTACGGAGCTTTGTTTTCCTCTGGCTTCCCATCAGTTCATCCACTTGCCTCATTTCCTCATTCTTTGGCACATTTCCCTTAATTTGTATTTTACTGGTTGAGGCGGCTGTGCTACGGGCGCGTTTGTTCCCCCGCGAAGGCTTTCTGAGTGACGCCGTGTGCCCTGCGGACGGCGAGGGCCGGCCTACACCGCCGGTGTTAGCGGTGTCTGCTCAGTGATTCAGTGACGCGCCAGGCAGTGCCTGCAGATAACACAGTCTCTCCTTGCCCTTAGCTTCCCCGTGCAGATGGGATGTGGCAGGGCTACTTCAATGTTCCTGTCTACAGATGAATTTTGCTGTAATACTATCATGGAACTTGTCATTTTTTCGACCAGCATGAATTGAACAAATTTCATTATTTGTGGCGTCAGAGGGGGGAAAAAAAAGGTCTGGATGCATCGGCTCAGATTCATCTGCTGCTGTTGGGGGTGGGAGCTGAGCTTCGAGAGTTGCAGATGAGTGGTGCCAAACTCACCAATCATCTCAAAGGTCCCGCCTTCCCAGCCAATCACCTTCTGTCATCCTCCTGCAGTCTGACGCACTCATCTCGCATAGCTGCACCCAGCCAACCGGGTTTCCTGCCGGCCGCTGACAACACAAGCTAGCTTGTTCTCTCCAGCAGTAGGGAGCTTCATTTTCTGCTCTGTTTTTGTGCTAAAATGGAGGCTGCTTCGTTGCCCTAAGTGGATTGCCCTTCTGCTATATCGTACATGTTGAAATGTAATACAGCTGGCAGCAGGATGATTGTGGATACATCAAATTCCAATGACTCCTGTCAGCCTGTGGCCCTTATGCACTTCAGAGGTGAGTATGTTACATTTGTCAGGGCAGGACTGTGTTTGTGTGTAACATTGTAACGTCCCGCTGGTTACGGCGAGCGCGGCCGGCGGGGGCAGAACCGCGCTCTCTGAATCCCCGCAGCTTTCTGCTTCGCTTCCTGGGTTGGATTTCCATCCAAAGGGCTGAATGCACCGCCGATCTTGACGGACAGAGTTTTGCAGGAGCATTGCATAGCAATGGGAGGGAGGGGGGGAGGGGTGGGGAGGGAAAGGGGGGGTTGGTGACAAACTGATTTTTTTTTTTTTTTTTCCTTTTTCTTCCTACTACCCGCCTTGTGTCCCTCCCCCTCCAAGGGAGCTGATGTCAAAGGAAGTGAGTGCAGAATGTTAGGGCTCCGCTGAGAATACAGGGTCGCGATCACTGTGCCCCGTCTGTTGCTATGGTGCTTTCCTGTCACATTGTGTGTGTGTGCGCGTGTGCGCCTGTGTGTCTGTGTGTGTGCTCATCTGCGTACGTGTCTGCGTGTGTGTGCGTGCCCGTGTCTGCATGCATCCCAGTGTCTGCGTGCATGCATGTGCGTGTGCCAGTGTCTGTGTGTCTGCGTGTCTGCGTGCGTGCGTTTGTGCCGGTGTCTGCGTGCGTGCGTTTGTGCCGGTGTCTGCGTACGTGTCTGCGTGCGTGCGTTTGTGCCGGTGTCTGCGCACGTGTCTGCGCACGTATCTGCGTGCGTGCGTTTGTGCCGGTGTCTGCGTGCGTGCGTGCGTTTGTGCCGGTGTCTGCGTGCGTGTCTGCGTGCGTGTCTGCGTGCGTGTCTGCGTGCGTGTCTGCGTGCGTGTCTGCGTGCGTGTGTTTGTGCCGGTGTCTGCGTGCGTGCGTTTGTGCTGGTGTCTGCGTGCGTGCGTTTGTGCCGGTGTCTGCGTACGTGTCTGCGTGCCCTTGTCTGCATACGCATGTGGTGCTGGGTAGTAAACCCACTGCGGTCACTGTTCCCTGTCAGAGACCCCAGCACTCGCAGGCAGCCATGCATTTCTCATGTCTCTTATCTGCTGGGCCTTCTTGTCTAGAGCCGCTGTTTATGTCCGGCCTGCAGTAATAGCCTTTGTGTTGGGATGAGCAGCTTTTCATTCATTGCTCATGACCCTTGGTGGCTGGTTTGCCAAGGACGTCTCACTTAAGGCAAATTCTGGTGTTTTCCAGTGACAAATGTGTAATTTTATTTTTTAAATCCGAATGGTTTGTATCTTCTGTGTCTGCCTACTGGTTGTTAAATGGAGCATCTGGGGCCTCGTTGGCAGGTACTGCTGTCTCATTCCCCGTCTCACGGTCTGAATTCTGCTCTTTCTGTCTACGGAGGTTTCGATTTTCCTCTTATTGTGACATTTCCATCTTAATCTTTTAAAGCAGTCTGTGATAGTGGTGTACGAGTGCCTGCGCTTCAGGGCTGGCCCGTCTTTTCCAGAAAGGGCCGCTGTGTATGCAGATTTCGTCGTAACTCCCTAATAAGATTAGTAATTAGAGGACTGATTGGCGGAAGAGTCCTCACACCTGGGTTTGAACAGCTGACCTACAGGTTATCCCAAACCTGCATACACACGGGCCCTTTGCGGATACGATTGGCCACCGCTGGTGCATGTGCTCTGTGACTGGCTGCCCCTGCGGTGGACCCCCACCTTGCGGCCTGTGTTCTCTGCAGCCCTGTTTAATGTCACAGTGAGCCTTTACTGTTCTAGTGACCTGACTACTAGGCTGGTTTCCATTTTGCCATTGACCCAGAATGTTAGCCACACAGCCAAGCTAACCTCAAACTAAAGGACTAAAGAGGTCTGCTTCTTCCTCTGAACATTAGTGTTGTGTGCCTAGACAGCCTAAAAGCATGGTGTTGCGTGTTATTTAATTTATGTATGGGACTTAAGAACGGTGCAGTTTATGCTGTTCTGTTCATGTTAAGTGTGAATTCCTTTGAAACCTTGGAGTGACTTAGGGTTTTTGACAGTTCTTTGACTAGGCCGTGTTTTTTAGACTAAGAACGGGGAGCGATTCTGAACCACCAGGTCTTCATGTTACTGCGCAAATTTTACAACAGAACGGTATTTTTATTTGTTTGCTTTTTAAATGCAATATATTTTCAGTCCTACATGGGTTCCAGTAAGGTGGGCAGTGGTGGCTTGATGGTTAGGGAAGTGCACCTGTGATTGAAAGATTGCTGGTTCAAATCCCCGACCAGCAAGGCACCACTGCGGTACCCTGAGTGAGGTACCACCCCCAAGCACTGCTCCCCGGGCGCTGAATTAGCTGCCCCCTGCTATGTCACAACATCAAATATGGGTTAAATGCAGAGGATACATTTCGTCGTCGTGCACTGTGTGCTGTGGTGTGTCAACAATGACTACTGATCTAATTCTAATATATTTAACTTCTTTCTTTTCCCTCCTAGAAACCCAGAAATTATTTCCATGTACGTTTTCCATTTTAAGAAGTTGCTGCAAAGCCTCACACTTGCTGTGTGTGAGAAACAAAAACGTTTCCTGCAGTTTCTCATTGACCTATGAGCTGGTTACACAAGACAGTTAATATGTAGACCAGTATCCTTCATATATTCATTTTATAAATGATCAGCTCTGTGCACCTTGAGCTCACTGGCATGTCTAACCAGGACAGTCTGCTGTACCTGGTATCTGATGTACTGTCTTTTGGAGCTCATGAGGTACCTGGTACCCAGTGTCCTTGGTTCCTGGCCATGTAAGGGTGACATCACCTTGGTGCTGTGGGGGTGCCCTGGCAAAATAAGGCCGTGCCTCTTCATGGTGGGAGTGCACCCTGTCATTCAGGTTTGGGAAAGCAGCCATTTTGGAGCTGCAGGTGCCCTGGGAAGGGCCCCAAGTCTCCCCTGGGAAGGGCCCCAAGTCTCCCCTGGGAAGGGCCCCAAGTCTCCCCTGGGAAGGGCCCCAAGTCAGCCCAGAGAAAGTTTCAGAAGTGCCCCCGCTGAGCATGTCACTTCCTTATAGCAGCTTCTGTAGCTGACACCCCCCCCCAGCTACCGACATCACACTGCTGCCTCTGGGGCATCATGCTGTGTGCTGGATGGTCTCTGCTCAACTCTGCAGCTGGACAGCAGAGGGAATGGGAAGTGAACCTGGTGTCCAAGTGTGTTTGCACGCGCGCCTTCTGGACACCTGAGCTCAGCGGCCTCGCACGGCAGGGCAGTGAGCGTGACCCTGATCCTTTGCTGCATGTGTAGCTCTCCCTGAACATGGGCTCAGTGTAAAGACTGGAGTTTCTGAGATTCTGATTCTACAGTCTTTTGGTTTTTGACCTGGATCAGTCAGTAAATCAGCTCCTATTTTCTGTTTGGTTGCGTGTTTCAAATCAAGCAATTGAAGCACTTGATTGTCATCGTCTAACAACAAAATTGCTTTCATGACATGATATAAATGATATTAAGTATTTAGGATAATTTTATTCATTTAGTTGGCTAATGGTTTTTTGCAGTGTCAGTATAAGCTTTGTATGGAAGCAGTGGTCCTCCCAGTCTGGCCTGTATGGTGAAGCGTGATGCCATTCAGCCAGTGTGTCAGCATTCAGTCATGTCATTAAGCAGCACAGCTGCTTTCTGTGCCCCTCTGCTGCTTAATCTCCCACTGAGGTCATCCTGTCCGGTACAGTCACTGAACGTTGGCTGGCCGGTGCAATTGGGCGTCCACATCCTCCCAGAATTCCTCTGCTTTGGCCTCATGCATCCGTTTCGCTGTAAGTCAGGGTGTCTGTCTGTTGTAGGCAGCTACTCATAGCGACTCCAGGTTTGAGAGTTTTAATTTTGAGTTCTTTTATTAAGCCGTTTAAGAACATCATCTGACTAGCTGATGACCACACCAACAGGCTCACAACTGGCAATCAGTGAGTTGGACGCACGCTGAGTTTGCCCGGAGCATCTCTGATGTTCTGCATCTTTAAAGTGGGGAAAAAGCCTGACTGTTGTTCTTATTAGTCTTGTGCATTATGATGTGACACTCACCTTCCACCTCAAAGTAGATGTGCAGCCATAGATTGATTAGCAATTTATATATTATTATGTTTATATAGATGAGTGCATTCACGTTATACGCCCTGCTCATAGGATGGCCAGCAGCATCTGCATTATAAGTCCTTGTCCTTAAGCACTGCGCTGCCTGTTTCTCTTAATGAATGGTTTATGAAATGCTTACCGATATTTCAACTTGAGTTCCTCGTGTCCTTTACATTCAGCGCCTGCTGCCTCTGACTCTAGAACTCTGATCAATGTATTATCAATGATCAATGATTATTATTAGGGCTGAACGATTTGAGGAATATATCTAATCACAATTTTTTTCTGACCGATATTGCGATTTGATTTGTGGTGTTTTTTTTCCAAGTCAAGCTTCAGTTTATTATAAAGTGTGTAATAGATTTAAAACATGATGCATCATTACCACATGAGGTACCTTCGAAATATTAACTGATCTAAATTCTAATGCAAGGATGAGAACTTAGATACACGTATGAAATTCTTCCAACACGTACCTGTGACTTTTAACCATTGAGTACATACCTCAGGTCTTTAGTGGTCTGATATACACATATTTAAAAATTAAGCCGCAAGTAACCATAACTATGCAAACCATTAGTGAATACCTGATTCCTGAATATTAAGAACCGTTTCTAAACAAACTAAACGTTGCACATTGTCATCCTGTCGTATGTTGGCACTGTTCACAGATTATGCCACATACTCTGCATCTGCAACAATTTACTATAAATTTAAGGCAAAATATCTTTAAATTGTTGTTTTATGGTCAGGCGACCCAAACATGGTAAAGTGATTGCATTTTTACATGCACATTTTAAGTGCTGTGTTTGCAAACAGTGCTCGACTGCTTTTTTTATCCTTAGTAAAATAATAGTGTTTTCTGCAAGTCCCATGTACATGAGGGTTAATTTTAACAGAACCAATCAAAAACAGCTAACAGTTACCTGGAGGATGGGCTCCCCCTTTGAGTCTGGTTAGGGTTAGGGTTCCCTCTGCTGCCCCCTGGAGGATGGGCTCCCCCTTTGAGTCTAGTCCCTCCCAAGGTTTCTTCCTTCTAGGGAGTTTTTCCTTGCCACTGTCACCTATGGCTTACTCACTGGGGGCTTTGGGCAGGGATGCTGTAAAGCGCTTTGAGACGATGTAATGTTGTGATAATGCGCTATACAAAAATAAATTTGTTGTTGTTAAATAAAGTAATAGTAATAAAAATGAAACAATTCCATTAAGCAAAAACAACAGGGATAACACAACTATTAAAATGACCTTTCTGTAAACAATCTGACCATGAAATAGGTAGATGATTCACTTGCATCTCAGCAGCGGAATCAATATTTTTTCGCACCGCAATTGTAACGTTTTATGTGTTTTGTTTGTGGGTGTATACACAGTGGCCTTGGACCACTTCTGATTGGTGAGCATGACTGGCATGTGAGGAGCACAGCACTTCTGATTGGTGAGATTGACTGTCACACAAGGAGGATGGCTTGAATTTGTAAAACTGTTCTCACAACGGTTTTAAACCCTAGGGCAGAAGTACTATATTGTGCATATCCTCAATCACAGCCTTTGCGATTTGCTAATTGCGTTGTTTCAAATCACGATTTTGATTTGAAATTGATAAATCGTTCAACCCAATTTATAATCGTGCATACTTCATACTGCTTGGTATTCCTTTGGTTTCTCAAGAAGCCTCCGTTAACAGTTTGTGACCAGTGTTACTGAATTGTGTAACTGGAGCTGTGTGTTTGATTTTGCAATTAAACCGTGTAAGAATGTCACTGTGGGCCATCTGCTGCCCTCTGGTGTCAGGTTGGTGTCATTCAGTGACAGGTGGCTGTGATGCTGGGCCTTTCATCTCCCCAAAGCCCTGCTGGCTTTTCTTCAACCTGAATAAAAATTTATTTGCATGTATGAATAACTATCAACAGCAGGAGGACTCCCAAGCGCAGAGCCGTGCCCCCCCTGCCATTCCTTCCATAGCCCGGCATGATCTGTGTAATGGCCGAAGCGTAAGGTGATTGGTGTCCCTCTCCCTGCAGATGTCTCTCCGGCAGAGCAGGAGAAGCTCTTTGTGCAGAAGCTGAGGCAGTGCTGCGTGCTGTTCGACTTCGTGTCGGACCCCCTGAGCGACCTGAAATGGAAGGAGGTGAAGAGGGCGGCGCTCAGCGAGATGGTGGAGTACATCACGCACAACCGGAACGTCATCACGGAGCCCATCTACCCTGAGGTGGTGCACATGGTGAGTCAGTACAAGGGCGCCTCGGCCGACCGCGGCAGCACTCAGCAGCGGCTAAATTAATATCTTGTTAGTTTTTGTTTGGTTTTGTTTTGTTTGTGTTTACATTTGGGGCCCATCAGTGAGACAAAAGCAATTAGGTAACAAGAAGGCTGTGTAGCGCGTTAATGACATTGCTGTCACTGCTGAGTCTCCACGGGCTATTTTTTGTCCCCCACCCACCTAGACCACGGGATCTGCTTTGATCTGTTGAATATCTGCATGAGAATAAGCCTGGTGCAGCTTTCTTTTCCCTTCCCTCTTTATAAATACACCTTACAGTCCTATGCTTTTGTCTTTAGAGGTCGATGTAGCCCAAGTGAACAGTTTTTTATAGTTTCTTTGCTAAGTGAGCAATTAATTCTTCCTCATGATGTCTGACGTGTTGCTTTATTTTTTTTATCATTCTCTATGTGGCAAACAGGGGAAAACATCTATTGCATATGAATTCAAAATCATTTTATTTCGTTTGAGTCTCTGAAGATAGACAGATGACTGCATTTTGATGACGGTGTTCAGCCATTTAATTTAATTATTTTATTAAATGCTATCTTCCAAGGTGGGCAGTAAATTTTATGTTTTTCACTTAGCAAATTTGAAATTTATATAAAAGATTTTAGGAGTTTGGTCCCATAAGCTTAAAGCTGGGCCCCTCTGTGAAGGTGCTGAGAGTTTGCAGCATCACTTCGCCATGTTGCCTCTCATTGTTGTCGTTGCCGTTTCCTGTCCCTTTGTCCCTCTTCCGCTTCAGTTTGCTGTGAACATGTTCAGGACTCTGCCGCCGTCATCCAATCCCACGGGGGCAGAGTTTGATCCAGAGGAGGATGAGCCGACGCTTGAGGCTGCCTGGCCACACCTGCAGGTATGACTGACTAACAATAAATCTGGGTTGCTGTTAGTAGCTTATGATAGGAGTGCGATGGACGTCAGATGTGCACAGCTTTACAGTGGTGATATTTATAATGATCTCAAAGGCTGTGCTACATAGATTGTATTTCAGCGTGTGTATTCATTGTTTTTGTACACTTCTTCCCAGCTCGTATACGAGTTCTTCCTTAGATTCTTGGAGTCCCCAGACTTCCAGCCAAACGTAGCTAAGAAGTACATCGACCAGCGGTTTGTCATGCAGGTAGGAGACCTCACCCCTGCGTCACCAGTGTGGCAGTGAGGATATACACCAAAACAAGCGCCCCACTTTCTCTCTCTCTCTCTCTCTCTTCTTCCCTCCCCAAACAGCTGCTGGAGCTCTTTGACAGCGAGGACCCCCGGGAGAGGGACTTCCTAAAGACCACGCTGCATCGTATTTACGGCAAATTCCTGGGGCTGCGTGCATACATCAGGAAACAGATCAACAATATATTTTATAGGCAAGCCTTGCCATGCGTGCTGCTTGTAGACTTCTGAGGAACTCCTTTTGTAATTATATTTTTAAACGACTTTTTAGTCTTTCATGTATTTAGAGCCTGTGCATTTTTTTACCCTTCATTTCATTCATACATCTGACAGTTTTATCCGAAGCCGCTTTTAATGGAGTGAAGGGTTACGGTTTGTGTTTCTGTCTGTCTGTCTGTCTGTCTGTCTGTCTGTCTGTCTGTCTGTCTGTCTGTGTGTCTGTCTGTCTGTCTGTCTGTCTGTGTGTGTGTGTGTGTGTGTGTGTGTGCGCATGCGCGCCGCCTTGGGTTCAAAACCACAACTGTCGTTTGATCAGTGCTCTCTTTTCTTTTTTTGGACACCTTGGGAAAACTTTATTTTTCAATTTTATTTCCATAGGTTCATTTACGAGACGGAGCACCATAATGGAATCGCAGAGTTATTGGAGATACTGGGCAGGTGTGTATTCTCTCTCTGGTTGATGAAAGTAAAACTAATACTTGTATGTCTGCAAGATACCTGTATGGCTGCAGGATACCTGTATGGCTGCACGATATCACATCGCAATTATATGGCGCATGCATAATAATCTCCAGGCCATTAGATGACAGGCGTAAACATTCGTCCGGACGCTGGCTTTTTTGTACTGGCGGTACTTTTTGCTGGTTAAAGTCTGACACGTTTATTAAACATAAGGATATGCCAGATGAATACAGACCGCTAACTTTTGGGTCATAATACGCCTCTCGTGAACATTTTATGTGCACTACTAATCTGCTTCCCAAATTGTGGGCGTACGTAAACGCCCGTATAGTACCGGAATGCCGCGGTCTGGACTAATGTTTATGCCCGTCACTAAAGCCCTGGTGATTATAGCGCATGCGCCGTATAATTGCGATGTGATGATATGCAGCCGTAGCTCCCTACTATGTTAACTGCAGATGCAGTTTCATTTCCAGACAACACAGAACCTCAGAGAGGTTCCATTGTTCACACAGTATAAATTAGTGCTTTCAAAGGATGTTTAAGGTTATTTTGTCATTAGTCTATAATTGTGTGCTTGTGTTTTGTGTGTCTGAAGGTTATTTTTGTGAATGTCTTAGTGCACATGTACCCCCTGCTCCCCAGCCCCCCAGGTTACAGGTTAAAATATAATTATGGCGCCTTAAGGAGAACCAAAATAATTTCTTTTCTCTCGTTTACAGTATAATCAATGGTTTTGCCTTACCACTCAAAGAGGAGCACAAGATTTTTCTGTTAAAAGTCCTGTTGCCGTTGCACAAAGTCAAGTCACTCAGTGTCTACCATCCGCAGGTATGTTCTCCTTAGTCATTAATGACTCAGCAGTCGCTCAAAACCTTTAGGGACGGCTTCAGCTTTCATTCGTAAGATAAAATTAGTTTTTTTTTTAACAGAAGAAAGTATTTCTAGGGATTGATTCAAGTTTTTTTCCATTGTACCTGTACTTAATCACCATTGCTGTATTTGTTGCATTTTAGCTGTTATTAATAATTACTGCAAGTTTCATGTGTCATTGTAGCCCCAGTCGGACGCCCATAAGTGTTATTGACATACAGAGTAACGCAGCATTGTAATGTAAACACAGTGTATAACTGCATCCACACATCCACATGCTGCACAGGTTTCATACCATAAGCTGTGTCTGATATAAATACCCAGGTGACTGAGTGCTGTGCCTGTGACAGTCTGTTGTCTTGCAGTGAGGCTTCTCTGACGGTGCTTCTGTGAACAGGGTTCTTTTAAAAAAAAAAAAAATTAAATCCCTAGTAATCTCTGTGTAGCATTATGAGCCCTTGGCAGGCTGTGTTATTCTCTGTGTCACTGTGTTCTCTGTTTGGCTTGACCCCACTCGCCATCGCGTCCCTTGCAGCTGGCGTACTGTGTAGTGCAGTTCCTTGAGAAGGACAGCACACTCACTGAACCAGTAAGTTCTCTGTCACCTGCTGTTCTCTCATAGTTTCCTTTGTATGTTTCAGTTTTTAGTGCTTATCGAGGTTTTAGCAAGTTCAGCTTGAATGAAGCGATAGTCCTTCAGATGGTCTGACGGCCATGCTTCTTAACTGCTGCCCAGTGGTCACCTTCTTGTGAGTGTGTGGCTCAGGGGGCTGAGCCTCTGTGCCTGTGATCAGAAGGTCGCCGGTTTCAGCCCGACCTCAGCACGTCTGTAGGTCCTTGAGCAAGGCCCTTAACCCCCAGCTCCCTGGGTGCTGCTATGGGAGGCTGCCCTTCATGGCCAGCTTGTTCTCAGGGAGAGAAAGCAAACTGGGGGAGGTGTAAAGAGAATTTACCCATGGGGGTCAGTAAAATACTAATAATTGTTATTAATATTATTGGTAATAATAATTGTTATTGTTATTATAGGAGATGCATACTAATAATTTTGTCCTAGGTGTACTTAAATTATATGTGTCAGATGAGGTCATGTTTGTGCACCACTGACTTGAGTGTTGGAAATGCCCACATCCATTTCTGTTTCTAGCTGCAGTCCTGCATGTCCGCTAATCAGTGTTGCTGATCTGTAGGTTGTCATGGCTCTTCTGAAGTACTGGCCAAAGACCCACAGCCCAAAGGAAGTGATGTTTCTCAACGAGCTGGAAGAGATCTTGGATGTGATCGAGCCCTCAGAGTTTGTGAAGGTCATGGAGCCTCTTTTTCGCCAGCTGGCCAAGTGTGTCTCAAGTCCGCACTTTCAGGTGACCTGAAGTTTAGTTGATTTATTTGTTTCTTCAGGCAGACCAGATGTTTGGGGGATTTGTTTGATATAGCCTGATCTGGTAATGGTGACTGAGCAGTGCCCCCTTCAGGTTGCAGAGCGAGCCCTGTATTACTGGAACAACGAATACATCATGAGCCTGATCAGCGACAATGCGGCCAAGATCCTCCCCATTATGTTCCCGGCTCTGTACCGCAACTCCAAGACCCACTGGAACAAGTACGATCAGCTTCATGTCATTTGATAGGACTGCAAAGGAACAAGATAGAATGAGTATGAAGAACACGCAGGCAATCACAGGGCGGTCATCAGCTAAAGCTATTTTATTACCAAACCACATAGTCCCACATTTATGTTTCCTGCCCTTTGTTTCGTTCTGAGATACCAGCATTGCCGGCTCACTTGTGTTTTTTACAGGACCATCCATGGGCTGATCTATAATGCCCTGAAGCTCTTCATGGAGATGAACCAGAAACTGTTTGATGATTGTACCCAACAGTACAGGGCAGAGAAGAATAAGTAAGCTGGCTCTGTGCACACTGCACCTGTCCCTCTGTGTGATGTGCACAGTGAGAATGAGTGACCCCAGGCTTTGCATTAAGTGGAAAAGGGGACCTGGCATTTTCACAGGGGAACGGGAAACTGAAAATTCCAAACGGCACTCTGGAATCAGCCCTAGCAGAACTTGAACTGTACGTTTGTTTAGCTGTGCACTATTCAGTGTTTCTGCATCATGGCAGATCATTTGGGCTTGTGTTTCGCCTGTATGTACTGCATTCATGTGATAAGAAAATTGTATGAGTTTATAAAGAGGTTGCGAACACACCGGTCACTAGTGTTACCCGAAACTTTGCTGTTTATCGTCACTTGCATTGTTTTCTAGAGAAAAGGCTAAATCGAAAGAGAGGGAGGAGGCCTGGCTGAAGATTGAAAACCTGGCAAAATCGAACCCACAGGTAAGAGGAGCTGCAGCTGTTCCTGTACATGCAGCTTGGCTCAATGTGCTTCGATGGAAGAGTGTTTGTAAAACGTTTGTTCACCACACATCACAACAGCTGTAATAGTGGACTAGCCAATATTAAAAGATCTTTTTGAGAATTTAACTTGTGGTATTTGTCATTACTTTCCTCTTTGTCTAAGTTCATGCATCATCATACTCTGGTCATGTGACCTGCTGTGTCCTCGGAGAGTGGCTTGGGTAATCGAGGTGTGCCACCGCCTTGGCATTCTGCCCAGCAGCATGTTTCAGTCTGACTGCTTTTTTCATCCTTGGTTCCAGTTTTAATGTGCCCTCCTGGTGGCAGGCTTCCATTACAGTGTATTATAGTCATAATGGATGTGCAGTTACAATAGTGTAAGCAATTGTTTTTGTTTGCTGAGTAATTGCCTTTTGTGGGTTTTTTTTTTTTGCTTTGTTTTTAAACACTAGTTCCTTGTGTATGCTGATTCCTCTGGCCTCAATAGTCCAGTAGATATGGAAACAGATGGTCCATTGATAGAAGATGTTCACATGTTAAGACAGACTGTAGAGGAAGAAGCGACTCAGGTAATCTGGGGTTTTGTCTGCATCCTCCTGCCTTTGGTATTTTAAACTGACAATCCAGTGACAGAAAGGGAATCGGCAGTAGTCAGTTTGTGCACATGCACTTGAGTTTAAATTCCTTTCCACTGTTTCCATAGTTGTCTGGATGCCTAATAATTTGTGTTGCTATGTATCTCAATAGGCTGGCTACAAACTGCTTTGTAGCCAAATGTTATGGCTATAAATTTTAAGTCATCTTGGGAGAGACCACAGTTAATGATTTAACAAACATGGTTTAAAATTGCCTGGGAATTAATATATCAGGAATTTATATTATAGATTCTTACCATAAACACCAGAAAATCTGGAAGGAACTTCATTCTCCGCCTATTCCCAGTTGGCCACAAAAGACACTGTAAATTTCTTACATGTGTCAATGTAAATTGCACTTTGGACCATCGTAATATAAACTTTTACAATGAATATATGCCCTAACTGCAGTGTGTTCTCATGTAAACTATTACTGTATGGAGGGATTAGTTATGCCAGTTTTGCCTGGCACTGTAGCCTTTTGTTTGTGTAAGGCAGTGCATGTAGGAGTGGGCGATATTGCAATCCATGATACAAGTCACGACTTTCTTTGTGTTTGTTTATAAAGCAGCCAAATTGTGATGTGTAGTAATTAACCATTTAAAAACCACTTAACCAGCAGCTCTATCCTTACAAGAAACACTGCTTGTAGCATTATAATAATCGGCTTAATTATTATGGTATGTAAAACACTGTACATACCATACAAACTGACGCTGAGCAAAATGCTTGTCAATTGATTTAACACTAAAGTTTCAAGAGTTGACTACTAATGAACATGTATCACTTTGGTCAATATCTGTATTTGTTGTAAATGGAGTTCAGAAGTACGCAAACAAATAGGTTAAAAAATAAAATTTGTGTTGCCACCTGTCCTTCAAACAGTATCTTTGCAAAGTGTGCAGATTGCAGTAGATTGTTCCATGACGGATTCCATCAATCTTAATCATTTTGGCACAATAGAAATAGACCCAATGGAACCAATTCTTCCACAACAGCCAGGCTACACATGCTGTTTATTCCATAGCATAGCTGACCCATCTGTGGGACGTGTTTTGTTTACTGCACGACATGAACAATATTTGTAGCAGTTTGATTATATGTGTTTTTTTTTATTATTTAAAACCTTTTCAATTGAGACCCACTGAAACGGGTAACGGACAAAGAAGTGAGACACATAGACAGGGCTGAGATGTTATGGAGGCTGAAATTGCCTTGATTCACTTTCGTCTGTTTTGGTTGTTCTGTTACTGTGTTACAGGCTCTGAACACGCAGGCAGGCATCGCGTGATTAAGTGCTTGCTGGTTTGTGATAATAGCATTAAGTCGAACACTTAAGTGAGCATTCATTGGAAGCTCAGCCTAGCCGCACTCACGCTTAGTGAAACTGCTCCACTGCATGTATGTTTGTAATGTGCCGTTTTCATTGGCTGGATTCACTTTGGACAAAAGCATCTGCTAAGTACCAGTAAATATAGTGCTATATTGCGACTCTCGCAGTAACTCAAACGCTGATCATGGATACTTATGCTAAAGTTGCGCTGTAGTTGTAAAGACTTGCTATGTAGTATAGTGCTTGGTGGAGTACTGAGATTTGGTGATATGGTCATAAGTTATACCTCAACAGATACATAGAAAAACTCAGGATGATCTATATATTGCCTATGTTTTCAGCCTGTGATAACCTGTGTATGTAGGAACTGCCCACTTTGAATTAAATTTGGATATATGTACTGTGTCAGAGTGAGATGTATTAACTTTTGGGTTTCTGATCTCTTCATTTCATATCTCTTGATGTCTTGGCAAGTGAGAATATGAGCAGGTGGCTCTTATCTGGGTCAGCATGACCAATATTTGCCCGCTATGCATGTAGGGCAGGCAGTCATGCACGTGCCCGCTCATATGGTCAACCATGTCTTATGATTTTACTCATTGTTCTGACCACTCGCTATATAAAAGCCACATGATTTATTGTCAGACTGGAAAGCAGGATAATTGTGATCAGTGCTCTGATTTATTTAGTGTTTGTCCTCCATACAATCAGGAGACAATCAGGAGTCTCTCTTTAAATTGCAGGCATGTTTTTTGCAGCGCAGAAAGACTGGGGGTATGTGTCCCCAAAGCCTTGATGACTGTTCCCCAGAACAATATCAGCTGGACTTGTGGAAGTCTGATATTAGAACTATATGTTCTGAAATGTTGCTTTGAAAACTGTCAGATGATGTATGTTTCACATCTGAGCTTCTGTGTAAATGTGTGGCAGAAATTTGGCTCTAACGCAGCCATCCTATCCATCCTCCCCCCCAGCTGCAGAGGGACCAGTACCTGGAGCGGCCCCTAATGCGGCGCAAGTCTGAGCTGCCTCAAGATATCTACACCGTCAAAGCCTTGGAGACCCACCGCCGCGCTGAGGACATGTTCACCCCTCACGATGGGCGCTAGGCCCCTCCCTGCCATCTGGATCAGCTGCAACACTGACACAGGACCAGCTGGGTGTGTCCCGAGGATGCCACCTTCCATGGACCCACCCCTTCGTGGGCCAGCCCCGCCCCCTCGTGGGCCAGCCCCGCCCCCTACTCCAATCAAGCTTTCTCGCTCTGCTTTCTCAGGTGTTCTGTTAGGATGTTTTTTTTTTCTCCCCCCACCCTCCCTATGACTTATTTGCCCCCTTGATTTTTTATTTTTATTTTCATTATTTATTTTTTTTGTGCCTGATCTTGCCATTACACAAGAGATGACCTGTTGGTGGAGAGCCCAGTTTAGTGCAGCATGTGGCATGGGAAACAGCTGAGCTGTTTGGTTTTCTCATTCTCTCCTTCTCACATTGAGAACTGGCCAAGAGCTGCTGTTGTGGGACCTGCCGCTCCTTCGCACTTGCAGCCCAAGGAAAGCAGTCTTTGTGAAGAGCTGTGTGTTATTTCCAATACATGTTTTAATACTTTGAGTTTTCTACTGGGGATATTCAGCTCTTTTCGCCTTCAGATCCGAATAGGAATCTTTTCCTTTAGAGAGTCTGTCTGGACCTCCGGCCCGTCCAGCAGCAGTCCGTTCTGCAAACTCACAGAGCCCCCGTTTCACTCCCTGTATTCAGTTTGATTTGTGCCATGATGTTTTTTTTAACTTTCCATTCATGCATTTGTGCAGCTTCGCTCTGAACTGATGTACATGTTGGTGGTTCAAACAATGGTGCATTTCTGTAGCAGGGAGCGAGAGTTTGGGGCTTGTTGGTGAAATGTTACATGTCTGTATAAATGTCAATATTTTTTGTATAAAGTGTATTTTTTTTTTCTTTTACATTTTAGCAACAAGCTCTTATTTTATTTATTGTATTTTTAAATTCCTTTATACTGCAGCTCTGGTGGCCTTGCAGATTGGTGTCTGACTAGAGGGGAGGCATTTAATGAGCTTAGTCATTTGCGGAAATCTGTGCCATGCGCAGCTGGATACCTGCAAGGCTGAGTGTCATCAGTCTCAATATTAACGGGGCTAATGGATGAAAATGTTTGAATCTTTAACCTTTCTGGTGTCTGGGACCCATTCTGGAGTGGTGATGTTTTATTAAATCTCATTTCCTGTGTGGCAACTAGAAAACTGTAACCTGCCACTCAGCCCCCAGTCTATATATTTCTCTTATTCAGTTAGCAGCCAATGTGACTGAGGTAGTGAGCAGGTTGGGGGTGGGGGGGTGGGGGCGCTATTTGGGAGCCACTGGGAGTAACTGGTGGCTGACATACCCCCTTTGCTCCCAAGCGGCCATCTGAGCTGCAAGTCATGACTTCAGGAATGTTCCAGCTGCCCTGTTCCACCTACACTGAGGCAGAGTTCTTTTTGTGTGCCTTTAGGACTGAGAGATTACGGAATGGTAATGGACGAAATAAAGCTAAACCTTTTACCTTTCTTTTTAAATTTGACCATACAATTGCACATGTTAAAATCAGCTCAAGCCTGATTTGTGACAATTTACAAAAGGTTGAACTTGCGAAGAGCCTGTCGAATTAACTAGAGAGCACTTCCTGTAAAACTTGAACCGCCGTCTTTATTCTCGTGCCCTATAGCTGGCTCAGTCGTCTGTCCGCCGTTTGTCCTGTCTGACTGATTTTGTAAATGACACCATCCTCTTCCAGACTGTTCTGGATGATAAAGGGTGCTCCACCTCCCCGTCTCAGTTTTCTGAGTGATAATGTTTCTTCGCCATTGTTTGAACCTCCATCAGTGTTACTCCCCCCCCCCTCCCCCCCGGTAGGGCTTTGTTGGCTGTGGACTGGGTCTGTGTGTGTTGTGCACACAGTGACCTCCAGGGGTCGCCTCCAGTCACTCAGCCTGCGTTGTGGCTGCGGAGTTCAACATGCTAACTGTAAAGTGTACCGCTTACAAACATGTCCAGTGAGATTGATTTCAAAAATCATTCTTTCCCTCTGCAATGAATCGCTCTTATTAACGGTCAGGGCTGCATTTTCATACTGGACAGCATTCTTTTTTTTCTGTATTGCTGCAATTTCAAAAAGACTACATGGGAAGAGCAGAAGATCATATGGCGTCACACTGGCACCTATGGGCCACATTTTACATGCATTTTCCAAACTTCGGTAACATGACAAGTGTCCTTTAGTATGCATCATTTACTAAATGGCGTCATCTAATATTGTACATATAATGTACTTTGTTTTATGTAGTGTTATCTATTAAACAGTAAATATCATTTTGTACAAAATTGTCCTTTGTACAGAATAAAACAATGGCAGAACTTCAAACAGTGACTATGTTACACTTTTGAAAGAAAAGAAAAGGAAGAAGCTAATATATACTGCTTAAAATGTAAATAGGATATTGGTGATTGGATATTGCTTTAGGATTTATTACTATTTCCTAAGCTGTGACAGCAGTGAAAGTGATTAGTTGTCATTATTCACACACCACAGTGCACCACAAAATGCATCCTCTGCATTTAACCTACGTGACATAGTGGAGACCAGCTAATTTAGCACTTAGGAGCAGGAGCTTGCTCACAATACCTCAGTGGTACTTTGTTGGTTGGGAATTCTGAGCATCTTGGAATCCTATCCTGTATAACACTAAATCCCATTTCAGGGGACCTTGTGAAAAATACATCTTGGAAATTGGATTGAATTCTAACACATATATGTGTTAGCACAAGGCTTTAAAATGCTAGATGCACAAGATCAGTTGTGGTGCTTCTTCCAGATCTATATGATAGCTGGTTTCCATAGTGTAGTAGTTATGTTTGCCTTACAAGCAAAAAGTCCTTGGTTTGAAGCCGAATGGAAACATGGTTGCTTTTCCCAACCGAGCAGTGGTGACCTAAGGGTTAGGGAAGCGCACTTGTAACTCTGAATATTACTTTGGCAAAATCTTTTGTGCTTTAAGATGCCATTTCAAATGTTATTCAAAGTAATATTCAGTCTTACCATCAAAGTGAAATTTCAGCACAGAGCTACATAGAAATTTACACGTGTGTGTAATTTTATTTATATATATATATATATATATATATATGTTTGTGTATAGTGTGTGTGTGTGTGTGTGTGTTTGTGTATCAGGCCAGAATGCACATGAATCATCCTGAATCCTAGGTTCAACCAGGTTCATTGGACAGAATCTTCTATCCAGTACCCTGTAGTTTTTTCCATTACAGAAGCCTCTGATCACTCCATGGATGTTCAGCATTTTCCCATGCCAGTTGAAGACAGCCTCAGCAAGGTCCTGTCTCCCCCTCCTTGGGTGTCCTGGGGCCACCTGATCTCTGTTCCCATGACCTCTTCAAACTTATCACATGTGAGCTTTCACTTAGGTAACTTCCTTCACTGGCCTGTTAGCACCTTTGTCTCAGGAGACCTATGTATTACATCAATTAAAAGCTAGGGGGGGAAAGCAAATTACATAAAACAAATAAAATGATCAAACAAACATTACACTTACAAAAAAAAAATCAATAAAACACACAGCACATTTATCTAAAAAGCTAAGCAAATAAATATGTTTTTAGCCTCGACTTAAGACATTCAATGGTTGGGGCAGATAGGACATGGAGAGGGAGTTTGTTCCACAACATGGGCCTGGCTTCTGAGAAAGTGTGGTGGCCCTCCCTCAAACGGCCGGTTGGTGTGGAGAGTAGCAGAAGATCAAATGACCTTTGGGCTCTCTGTGGCCAGTCCGGATGTATGAGATCACTGATATGAGCTGAACCCTCAGATCTAAAGGCATGAGGTAACTGTGCCACACTGTCTTCATCCATCCATACATTTTCCAACCAGCTTATTCTACTGGGTTGCGGGGGGTCCGGAGCCTATCCCGGAAGCAATGGGCACGAGGCAGGGAACAACCCTGGACAGGGAGCCAGCCCTTCGCAGGGCACAACCACACACCATTCACTCACACACATGCACACCTATGGGCAATTTATTAACCTCAATCAGCCTCAGTATGTCTTTGGACTGTGGAGGGAAACCGGAGTGACTGTCTTCGTCATTATAATTATTATTATTTACAGGTACAATGATAAAACTGAGTGGTGATATGTGTAAACATGATGGTGAATAAAGACAAAAAAGGTCGAAACAGACAAAGACGACCAAGTATATAAATCGTGGCGATCCAAGAATGGAATATCTATGTTTTACTGCACTCTTGAATACCGAACTGGAGCCGACCAATCGGGCATGAAGGTTGTTCCATGGTTTCAATCAGGTAGTGCTTATGTGTATAACAGAACATGGACGGTGCCCGCTTTATTTTCGTTTCGAAAGCATAAGTAACAATGTCTGGTCGAGGAAAGGGAGGTAAGGGACTCGGAAAGGGTGGCGCTAAGCGCCATCGTAAAGTCCTTCGCGACAACATCCAGGGTATTACCAAGCCGGCTATTCGTCGTCTTGCCCGCCGAGGTGGCGTCAAACGTATCTCCGGTCTGATCTACGAAGAAACCCGTGGCGTGCTGAAGGTGTTCCTGGAGAACGTCATTCGCGACGCCGTTACCTACACCGAGCACGCCAAGAGGAAGACCGTCACCGCCATGGATGTTGTGTACGCTCTCAAGCGCCAGGGCCGCACTCTGTACGGCTTCGGCGGCTAAGCGTGAAAGCTACAGCGAGGAAATCTAAAGACCCAAAGGCTCTTTTCAGAGCCACACACTTCGTCCTAAAAGGCAAATCAAGTATTACGTGTTATGATGACTGGGTGTTTTTCTTCAGGACGCGCTTTGCACAATAGTGCGCGAATCAACTAGCGATTTTACGCTGTGGGTGGATTTCTGCCCCCACCCCAGAACAAGACGCATGAGTCTGTAGCTGCTTATTAATTGCAATGTAGTTATTGTACTGTATATAACACATGAAACGCAGGAAATGGCAAGAATGCGATCCCCGGGAACTTTAATTTTGAGGACTTTCCATTAAAGTCGTATCAGTGACGAATAAAATTAAAAAGTTAGTGTTCTGCCGGCTCGGGTCACAATTTCTGTGCGGGTTATGGTTCTATTAGGATGATCGAACAATTCACGGCCACATTTTCACGGATGTTGAACAGCTACACTGATAGAACAATATAGTGTCGTAGACTGTGCTGAAATGCTTCAACTAAACAGCGTATGCTTCGGTTTTTTGGTAAATGAGACGTGTTCGTTGTCTGTTAGCAGAAATCAACTTCTCTGCAGGTGAGGCAGAAACGCGAAATCTGGGAGGGACCGACATATGTTTAATGAGGCCAACAATTTGGGAGAAGCACATCTGATTTTTTTATGTCTATGGTGGTGGTTAACTGTGCTCGAAAGTCAGCCTACCTTAAAGTGGCTAAATAAGGCAATAAAATAAAACGCATTAAAATAATACCATTTTACTTTGTGAATTTCTGAGTGCGAAATGGCTGTGTGTAAGAAAAAGGGCTTCGTGAGAGTAGTAGAACTGAGCCAATAGAATTTGAATGTCATTTGGCGGTCTTTAGCTGTCCAATGAAAAGGCTTTCCGAGGTTTCCTGCCTGATTTGGATATAACCATTATATAAGGAGGTCGAGTTATCTTGTTTGGTATTGCTTGTGTTTAACAGCAAGTAGAAAACATGCCTGAACCAGCGAAGTCTGCGCCTAAAAAGGGCTCGAAGAAGGCAGTGACGAAGACTGCCGGAAAGGGGGGAAAGAAGCGCAAGAGGTCCAGGAAGGAGAGCTACGCCATTTACGTATACAAGGTCCTGAAGCAAGTTCATCCGGACACGGGTATTTCTTCCAAGGCCATGGGTATCATGAATTCTTTCGTCAATGATATCTTCGAGCGTATCGCTGGTGAGGCGTCCCGCCTGGCTCACTACAACAAGCGCTCCACCATTACTTCCAGGGAGATCCAGACAGCCGTGCGCCTTCTGCTTCCTGGCGAGCTGGCCAAGCACGCCGTGTCTGAGGGGACCAAGGCGGTCACCAAGTACACCAGCTCCAAGTAAAGCTTCTGCCGCTTTGCAAAAGGAAACCAAAGGCTCTTTTAAGAGCCACATATAAAGTCGGAAGAGAGCAAACGCCGTCGCGAAGCTTTTTGCGCTTACGAGGTTCCGTATTGTGGTTGTATACTGAACTAGAAATGACTAGAATTAGGACGCTGGGTTTGTTTGAAGGTTATTTACATATTCTCGGTTATTGAAAAAATTAATGTAGAATTGTTATTGTAATGTGTTCACGTGAAATTCTGCAAGAGGAAGGATTTTAAAGGCTCCTCAATAAGCTTATTAGCAATTAGGGTTATATTATTTCACCATAAGAGCTCAATATATTTTGCATGTGGTTTAGATCTAGTTACTTATTACTGGTCAAATGTGTACAGTGATGCCTCAAAACACTGATTTTCTGCAGTGGACTGATTTTGTGCTGGACATCCATGTTATAAAATCCCTTACATAAGATACCTGAAGAAATGTAGATCTAATCAGGCTCATTCTTTCTCCATTGTGCACTTCATTTCGCTGCTCTTTTTGTTTTGCAATTCTTCTTGTCAAGCAACTATTCATACACACATTTCCAAATCCTGGGAGCAGTGCCTGGGGCAGTATGTTCCTGAGTGGTACCTCACTATTCAGGGATTAGAACCAGCAGCCTTTTCAATCATAAGCATGCTTCCCTAACCATTGGGCCACTACTGCACTGCCCTAACATATTATGGATGTTCACTCATTTCAAATACCCTCTCATTTCTGTTTTGGATCCAAAAAACCTTTCATATGGCCACCTTAGGAGCCCCCCTACCCAGGTCAACCTCAGGCTCCGGGAGAAGTTTAGTCCTACATTGGCTGCATTGGCACTTTTTCAGGAACGATGCCGACACTTCACTTCTCTGGGTGCACTTTTGGTTCTGTATGTGAGGAAGTCAAATAAATTGTCGCCAGGGGTCTGCTGAGAATTTCTGTGGTTTTTGTGTGTGCAGCTAGATTTTTATGTCAATAGGAAATTTTGAGCGTCCATGTGTGTGACTGCGCATGTCTGTGGCCTTTGCAGGCATAGCCAGAACTTCAATGAGGGGTAATATTCTGTTGAACGGGGGGTCCACATATGCATCGACCTGCTGGGAAATTCCTGGTATGCCAGGTTGCCAGTCCATGGCCAGAGGTATCTGTATATCTAATTGTTCATGCTGTTCTGAATTATCCCATATAATATATATATATATATATAAATGCTACTGTTTAAAAAAAAAAAAAAAAACCACTAGCATTTTGAATTTTGCTAAGGGGGGCAAATTCTTGGTGAATCTCAAAATACAGCAGTATGCCATATGACACGGACTATAGGCCGGTTCATAAGATAAGATAAAACTTTATTAATCCCACAAATGGGAAATTTAGACTGTCAAGGCAGAAAGTGGACAGTACAAGAATAGAGCAGCAAAAATAAAAACAATAGAATAAAAACTGAGTGGATATATAAATATATGTACAACACTGTGGAATTACACTCAGAAATATTTAGTCCATCCATCCATCCATCATCTTCCGCTTGTCCGGGGTTCGGGTCGCGGGGGTAGCAGCTTCAGTAGAGGCACCCAGGCCTCCCTCTCCCCAGCTAACCCCACCAGCTCCTCGGGGGGGACACCGAGGCGTTCCCAGGCCAGCCGAGAGATATAATCCCTCCAGCGAGTCCTGGGCCTGCCTCGGGGCCTCCTCCCTGTAGGACAGGCATGGAAAACCTCCCTGGGTACCCGCCCAGGAGGCATCCGCACCAGATGTCCAAACCACCTCAACTGGCTCCTTTCGACGTGAAGAAGCAGCGGTTCTACTCCGAGGCCCTCCCGGATATCCGAACTTCTCACCCTATCCCTAAGGGAGAGCCCAGACACCCTGCGGAGAAACCTCATTTCGGCCGCTTGTATTCGCGATCTCGTTCTTTCGGTCATTACCCATAGCTCATGACCATAGGTGAGGGTAGGGACAAAGATGGACCAATAGATCGAGAGTTTGGCTTTTCGGCTCAGTTCTTTCTTAGCCACGACGGACCGGTTAAGCGCCTGCAGAACTGCAGACGCCGCTCCGATCCGTCTATCCAACTCCCGATCCCGCCTACCCTCACTCGTGAACAAGACCCCGAGATACTTAAACTCCTCCACTTGAGGCAGTACGTCTTCCCCAACCCGAAGAGGGCAAACCACCCGTTTCCGGCTGAGAACCATGGTCTCGGACTTGGAGGTGCTAATCCTCATCCCTGCCGCTTCGCACTCGGCTGCGAACTGCCCCAGTGCCTGCTGGAGATCCCCAGCAGATGAAGCCAACAGGACGACATCGTCTGCAAAAAGCAGCGAGGCAATCCTGAGGTCACCAAACTGGACACCCTCAACGCCTTGGCTGCGCCTAGAAATCCTGTCCATAAATATGATAAACAGGACCGATGACAAAGGGCAGCCCTGGCGGAGCCCAACACGCACCTGGAACACGTCCGACTTATTGCCGGCAATGCGGACCAAGCTTCTGCTCCGTTCGAACAGGGACCGGATCGCCCACAACAGTGGACCCCGGACCCCATACTCTCGAAGCACCCCCCACAGAGCACCTCGGGGAACCCGGTCGTAAGCCTTTTCCAAATCTACAAAACACATGTAGACTGGATAGGCAAACTCCCAGGCCCCCTCCAGTACCCCTGCAAGGGTATAAAGCTGGTCCAGTGTTCCACGACCAGGACGAAAACCGCATTGTTCCTCCTGAATCCGAGATTCGACTATCGATCTCACCCTCCTCTCCAGTACCCTGGAATAGACCTTCCCAGGGAGGCTGAGAAGTGTGATCCCCCTGTAGTTGGAACACACCCTCCGGTCCCCTTTCTTAAATAAGGGGACCACCACCCCAGTCTGCCAATCCAGCGGCACTGTCCCTGACCTCCACGCACTGTTGAGAAGGCGTGTCAGCCACGACAGCCCCACAACATCTAGAGCCTTCAGGTACTCCGGGCGGATCTCGTCCACCCCCGGGGCCCGGCCACCACGGAGTTGTTTAACCGCCGCGGCCACCTCAGCCTCAGTGATGGGCAAGCCCCCCCCAGCACCCTCGGGCTCTGCGCCCTCAGATGTCTCAAAGGCAGTATGCGTAGATGTATCGGAGGCAGGGTTGAGGAGGTCCTCAAAGTATTCCTTCCACCTCCGGATGATGTCCCCAGGTGAGGTCAACAGCCCCCCCCCCCCACTATAAATAGTAGGAACCAGGAGCTGCTTCCCCCTCCTGATACTCCGTATGGTTTGCCAGAACCTTTTTGAGGCCGACCGAAAGTCACTTTCCATGGCCTCACCGAACTCCTCCCACGCCCGGGTTTTTGCTTCTGCGACCGCCCGAGCCGCGTTCTGCCTGGCCCGCCGGTACCCGTCAGCTGCGTCCGGAGACCCCCGGGCTAATAATTCCCGGTAAGCCTCCTTCTTCAGCTTCACGGCCCCCCTCACCTCTGGTGTCCACCATCGGGTACGGGGGTTACCGCCACGACAGGCACCGACCACCCTGCAGCCACAGCTCCGTACGGCCGCTTCCACAATGGAGGTCCGGAACAGTGTCCATTCGGACTCAATGTCCCCTACCTCCCCCGGCATGCAGTCGGAATTCTGCCGGAGGCACGAGTTAAAGCTCCAGCGAACAGGAGCCTCTGCCAGACGTTCCCAGCAGACCCTCACTATACGCTTGGGCCTACCAGGTCTGACCGGCTTCCTCCCCCGCCACCTGAGCCAACTCATCACCAGGTGGTGATCAGTTGACAGCTCTGCCCCTCTCTTTACCCGAGTGTCCAAGACAGAGGGCCGCAGATCAGTTGATACGATTATAAAATCGATCATCGACCTGTAGCCCCGGGCATGTTCGTACCATGTCCACTTATGGACACCCTTATGCTCGAACATGGTGTTCGTTATGGACAAACCATGCATTGCACAGAAGTCCAATAACTGAACACCACTCGGATTCAGATCAGGGAGGCCGTTCCTCCCAATCACCCCCTTCCAGGTCACACTGTCATTGCCCACGTGAGCGTTGAAGTCCCCCAGCAAAACGATGGGATCCCCCCGCGGCACACCAAATAGCATACCGCTAAGGGAATCCAAGAAGGCCGGGTACTCCGAACTGACATTCGGCGCATAAGCGCAGATGACAGTCAGAGACCTATCCCCGACCCGAAGGCGCAGGGAAACAGCCCTCTCGTTCACCGGGGTAAACTCCGATGTTAATGCACCGAGCTGTGGGGCCACCAATAGCCCTACCCCAGCCCGGCGTCGCTCACCCGCCGCAACTCCAGAGTAAAAGAGCGTCCAGCCCCTCTCCAGGAGATTGGTTCCAGAACCCAAGCTATGTGTTGAGGTGAGCCCGACTATATCTAGTCGATACCTCTCAACCTCACGCACAAGCTCAGGCTCCTTCCCCACCAGAGAGGTGACATTCCATGTCCCGAAAGCCAGTTTTGTCAGCCGGGGATCGGACCGCCAGGGCCTCCCTTGGCCGCCACCCGATCCACAATGCACCGAACCCCTGACATTCCCCTTGCGGGTGGTGGGCCCACCTGGGGAAAAAAATTTTTAGTCACCCAAATAAAAAAATATTGATCATGATTTACTTTTATATATTTGTTTTCACTCAGAATCAAAATGGCAACTTTCTATAATGCTTTTTGACCAATTTATTTCTTTATTGTTTTACATTGCATATTGCTTTTATTGAGGTCTAACAAACATACCAAAACTGCAGTCCAATATTAAAACTTAATATTCATAAATAGCATCAATACAGTTACTAATACAATAAGTGTGCATTGGAGATCAGTCATTTGTTGTAGTGCAGGATGAGAGGTATGATCTGGCCTTTATCCTTATCCATTTGATGTTAATGGAAATTAACGATCGTGTGTGTAGAGGGATGTGAAGAGGATGATTCAGGAGAGGGGGAGAGGAAAATGTGAGAAGTCTGGAGGGAGGCCACAGTACCGGTGGTCTTACTTTAAATATGACCATCAATGCAAATGAACTAAGGAACTGAAGTGTAAAGAGAAAAAAATCTAAATGGGCAGATAGTTTTTCTCAATTACTATGGCACACTTCATGACACATACTCAACATTCTCATGATTATTAGAGCATTTCTCAAAACAGGTTTTGCGTATAGTATTACAGTGTGGTTAAGCTGTAAATGGCTGCAACTCACCCAAAACAATTAACTCCTGTCTGAAAAGCAAAAGATTCTATCAATGAAGTTTTCATTGCCATTAAAATGAGAAGTACCTTCAGCATCATTTTAACCACGAGAGTCAAAATGCTTAGATATATAGTCAGCATGTCAGTGTATGTATGTGGCTGAGCTCCGCAGTTCTAAATGAAAGTTGTTTCCCATTTTGTCATTCTCACTGACTGATCATTTATCCTAGCAAACTAATTTTTATTCTTGTCATAGGCACCGGTTTCACCAGTGCAAAGCTCTACCTTACAGTATGTAAAGTTCACTGCCAAGAGAAAGCAGATCTCAAGACACAGTACAATAAATAGTGAATAGAAAAGTGGCAACACGAGAACAAAATGGCAAGAAAATCATATACTGTGGGAACCAAAAATACAACAATGCCACATCGCTGCAAATTTTTGAATTTCCTTCTGAAAGTTTGGTGAACTGCTTGGTGTGTGGTGGCTTACATTATGATCAGTTACATGTATAGTTTTGCGTGTGTAATTGTTACAATGGAATCTACATTATCCATTTTGACCAACAAAACTAAAGGAAATGAAAATGATCTCAGTTGATGACAATGGTACAGACCACGTGAATTTGTGTACTGAAACATCTGGAGATTTGTGTGAAGCAATGAACAATTATGTTCAACTGTCCACACGTGATACCATTACACTTGTTTTAGTTGCCACTTGAAAAATGAGGGAGAACCAAGAAAACCTGATACAGCTTAAAAGGGGCCATATTTTGGGAGACATACATTTATTATTTTTATTCTTATCAATAATAATGATAATAATAAAACAGAACGAATACCCAGGTAAGGCGAAAATGGTTTCGAGGTATACATTGTAGCTAAATAATTGGCATTATTGTGATTGTAGGCGGAATCAGAATTAAGCATACATTATGTCATACGTTGCTAGCTGAGATAAGAGAAGAAAGTGTGTAGTGAGCGGAGTGCTGGTAATAGGGAAGTCATTTCTACTAAGTTTTTAAATTCTACTTCATCACTTTATTCCACTTTTTACATGTTGCATATCGTTCGGTTTATGGCATTATCCATTATGAGGGTAATGTATAAAGGAGACAGAATCTCTTTTGAAATGAGTAGCGCGGGTACTTAGATGAAGTCTCAAGTGTGCTTTAATGAACTAGAGGTTGATCCGTTTTAAAAACTGGGGAATGCCATAACGGGAACACAACCACGTTATTTAAATGTAAAGGGTCTTGCTGTAAACTGCTACCCCGTATTCGGTCTTTAGCTGTAATGTTTTAATGTGTTATTTCCCCTAAAATCAAGGCAAAAGTCGTGAACGTTAGCCGATCGTCAGGATGGAAGCAAAGTTTTTGAGGAATTCAAGTAATATCCAGTGTGATCTCTGGAAAAACACAACTTACTTTCAAACAGACGGATCTTATATTAAGGCCACATTTGTAAGTAAACACTAATACAGCTCATTGACTGATTTTAACGCAGTTTTGCGCGAGGAGAAAACACAAGTGAAAGCGACGTCGCGCGCTCTGCACAGACAGCGCCGTGGAGGTTGAGGCTACATGGTTCTCATGGGGAGTTTAAGGAGGACCCACCGTGACGCACCAGTACGAACAGACCAGATTCGCTGATTGTGTGACACTTACGAAAGTGAAGAGTTAATAGGAAAATGGCAGAAGTCGCTCCGGCCCCCGCCGCCGCTCCGGCCAAGGCACCCAAGAAGAAAGCGGCACCTAAGCCTAAGAAATCAGGTCCCAGTGTCGGGGAGCTGATTGTGAAGGCTGTGTCCGCCTCCAAAGAAAGGAGCGGCGTGTCTCTTGCCGCTCTGAAGAAGGCTCTGGCAGCCGGTGGCTACGACGTGGAGAGGAACAACTCCCGGCTAAAGCTAGCGATTAAGGCTCTGGTGACCAAAGGGACTCTGGTTCAGACCAAGGGAACCGGCGCCTCTGGCTCCTTCAAGCTGAACAAGAAGCAGAGCGAAACCGTCAAGAAGCCCGCGAAGAAAGCCGCTCCTAAGGCCAAGAAGCCAGCAGCAAAGAAACCGGCAGCGGCAAAGAAGCCCAAGAAGGCGGCGGCCTCCCCAGCGAAGAAGCCGGCGGCCGCCAAAAAGTCTCCCAAGAAGGCAAAGAAGCCGGCCGTAGCCAAGAAGGCGACCAAGAGTCCCAAGAAGGCGAAAAAGCCGGCGGCAGCAAAGAAGGCCACCAAGAGCCCAAAGAAAGCAAAGGCAGCCAAGCCTAAAGTCGCCAAACCCAAGGCTACCAAAGCCAAAAAAGCCGCTCCCAAGAAGAAGTAAAGGAACAGGCGCTGACTTCCAGACCTTGGAGAACAAAGGCTCTTTTAAGAGCCACCCACTGATCTCTGAAACAGAGCGTTGTCTTCTTTACATTATACTTCACCTAAACAAGACTTTTGTATTTGTATCGTGTGTTTGGTCTGACGAATACAAAGCTATATACCACACGACAGTAAACATCTTAGAAATTACCTTCTAACAGGTGTTCACGAAGTTACCCAATGTAAGTTTACTTGTATAGCACAACTGAGACAAAGCATTTCGAAGTTCTATACTGAAACAGAAGAACAGCAATTATTATTAAATTACGTTTTTAAAAAAACGAAAGCCAAACAAATAGTTCACTGAATACAAGTTACATTGTAGCGAGTGTGTGACTGATTTTATTTATTGAATATGTGCAGCAAACAATGTTTTAGCCCTGATTTAAATGGACTAAACTTTTTAGCGGATCTCATGCTTTCGGGAAGCTTGTTCCATGGACGGGGAGGACAGAAACTGAACGTTGCTTCGTCTTGTTTGGTCTCGGTTCTCGGATCACTGAGTAAACCTTTGCCAGGTGACCTCAGGCGTGTGAGTGCCTCATCATGTTCAAGTATATCAGAAATGTATTTAGGTCCGAGGCAATTTTGTTCTCTATTCAAATCAGTATTTCAAAATCAATCCTATACTGCACAAGTAGTCAGTCTTATTTTTTTTTTGCCACGAAATACATGCTATTATAAAAGCCATTATGTGTCTTGTTTAGACAAAAATCCTTTAATTCTTGCTGTGTTTGTAAGGTGGTAGTAGGCTGTCCTCATGCAGCTCTTGATATTAAAGACCAAGTATATAACTGCACCAAGAATTCTGGCTTGATTTGTAGGTTTTAGTACCTTTCTTCTAACGATACCGTTAATACATTTTGTGAATAAATAATAATGATCCTACAGTGTTTTTCATTATCGGATGAAAAATACTGCTTATAGAAAGTTCAATTGCATATTAAATTATTACTCTGAATTATGTTTTAACTTTACCGCGCTACCATTGAATGAGATTCTGAGAGGTTCAGTCCTTCAATGTCATTGGACAACGTCATATGAACGGGTGCAGCCAATGAAATTGCTGTATGTCGTATAAATGAAGAAGCCGAGAAGGAAAGTAACATTTGTTTGATATTTCGCTATAGTGACATAATGAGCGGAAGAGGTAAAACCGGTGGCAAAGCTCGGGCTAAGGCCAAGACTCGCTCTTCCAGGGCTGGCTTGCAGTTCCCTGTTGGCCGTGTCCACAGGCTGCTTCGCAAAGGTAACTACGCTGAGCGAGTTGGTGCTGGAGCTCCAGTCTATTTGGCTGCTGTGCTCGAGTATCTCACTGCTGAAATCCTGGAGTTGGCTGGTAACGCTGCCCGCGACAACAAGAAGACGCGCATCATTCCTCGTCACTTGCAGCTTGCCGTTCGTAACGACGAAGAGCTGAACAAACTGCTGGGTGGCGTGACTATCGCACAGGGCGGTGTGCTGCCCAACATCCAGGCTGTGCTGCTGCCCAAGAAGACTGAGAAGCCGGCTAAGACCAAGTAAACTGTCTTGGACTTGCATTGACCACCAAACGGCTCTTTTAAGAGCCACCAATTTTTTCGCAAAAGGGTGAAAATCTAGGTTGGTGAAGGCGTCAGTCGACCATGTTTTATGTTGCTCCTATAGTTTTCGATGTATTAAAAGCATGGTGTGGGTCCCTAAACATATGCAAGCTACCCTGGACTTGCATTGACCACCAAACGGCTCTTTTAAGAGCCACCCATGTCTTCCGCAAAAGGGCCGAAATGTTAGAATTGTGTGTGAGCCATCCCTTTTTTTCCAAAAGGTTGAACATCTTAAGTTGTCTAAGGCGTCAGTCGACCGTGCGCGTCCCTAAGGACTAAAATTACTCTTCAGAATTTCATAAGTCTGCGGTCTAACGTTGAATCCCCCCCCAAAAAAAACCAACACCACCAACCACGTGGACGCCGGTATTTCATTTTCCCCAGGTTATTTGTCTTTCTGTATGTTTTGTTTTGTGTGCATGTGGTGTAATGTTTAATGAACGGGGCCTTTCACTTCATCACGTATCATTCTGCCCCATACGTACAATTTCCAAACGCACATTTTGCTGATATGCGATTTACTAGCAGCCATAAGCTTCCATTTAGTGGATATATTTTTGTTGCCCCTGAATGTATGTACAAACTTTGTTGGACCGTACGTTCGTAATAAAGTCTGGGGGGCGTGTTTGACTTTGGGCGCCAAAGCTCCTCATCCAATAAGACGAGGAGCGAAGACATCAATGTACCAATAGAAGCATGGAATAACCTCAACCAATCAAAACGGCTCAGTATTGCTTTAAAAGTTCGCGTCGCAGTAAAGAAACTTACAGTTCTATTTCCGAAATAGAGTGAAGTCGTAAGCATGGCAAGAACCAAGCAGACTGCGCGTAAATCCACTGGCGGCAAAGCGCCCAGGAAGCAGCTGGCTACCAAAGCCGCACGTAAAAGTGCTCCGGCCACAGGCGGCGTCAAGAAGCCTCATCGCTACAGGCCCGGAACCGTGGCTCTGCGAGAGATCCGGCGTTACCAGAAGTCCACCGAGCTGCTGATCCGCAAGCTGCCCTTCCAGCGTCTGGTGAGGGAAATCGCTCAGGATTTCAAGACCGACCTGCGCTTCCAGAGTTCGGCTGTTATGGCGCTGCAGGAGGCAAGCGAGGCCTATCTGGTTGGTCTGTTTGAGGACACCAACCTGTGCGCCATTCATGCCAAGCGAGTCACCATCATGCCTAAAGATATTCAGCTGGCTCGCCGTATCCGTGGTGAACGTGCATAATCTGGTTTTACGTCTAAACAAAACCGAAACAAAGGCTCTTTTAAGAGCCACCTCAAACATCACAGAAGCGCTAGATTTTCCCTCTGCTTTATTTGGTTTCTTGTGTGTGATTATGAACAGATCTGCCCGTCCACTTAAGTGGCCTCTATAATGGAGCATATTTGGCCATCAGTTCATTTCAATATGCTGTGCTAAAAAAACTACTGGGGATTATCGCTGTCCGAAGCCGTCAGATAACTGGCGGCCGACATCTCACTTTCTCCAGATGTATCCCTAGCCATAATACGTCAGGAAGCATCCTCACTCTCGTTATAATTCAACTGCGCTTAATTTATTTGATTATCTTTAAATATTCACGTTTAGTCTCCCATTCTGCTGCTCAAGATTTTATCTGTTTGTGTACCATGCAGTTTTAAAATCTGCTGCACTATGTTTACTTTGCTTGCACCATGTGTACATTCTTTGTTGCTTGTCTGTTTGGTATTATTTGCATGTTTGCATGCATCAGAATTTCCCCCAGGTAATACAGTTAATCAAAACCTAAATTGGGTCTTTATTGAGGTTATTTGTTCCCATTGTGTATTCTTAAAACATAATTTCTGTATTTACATACCATCCGAGTATCGAGTGTGCATGCATAGTAATTAATTAGCGAATGAGGTTAGTCTTTCAGAGATTAATCTAGATGTACGTCCTGCATCCATGACGCATTCTTTCTCTATAGGACGAAAAGCTTTTCGCGCTTACGCGGTTTCGTATTGTGATTGTATGCTAAATTAGGAATGACAAAAATAGTAGAAAGCAACAGAAATTGGTTGTCTAAAACCTATCGCTCTATTTCGCTGTGCTTATTTCATATCGACACTGGTTGTCCTCGGCAATGTAACAAGATATTTGACAATCGAATTCGCTGTAGTGTCGATTACTTCGGCACGCTTCATTTTAGTTGCCCGTATGCTGAACGGCCAGGATGCCGCGGATCCTTCGCAACGGAAACTTACTTTCTATAGTACACTGGCCAGTCCATCGCCAGAAACATTAACAACGGATTTAAACAATAATGAAACAAAAAATCCGCGAGTTTCAATCCCAATGGCTATCCAGGTAAAGCAGGCTTCGGTACGTAGAAGCAAGCGGGTAAAGGCCAGACTTGAGGAAAATAGCGTACGGCGTGGAATGAGCCAAAAACAGAAACTTTCAAAATAGCACTCTTGCTAGTGAAGGGATGCTCAGCTTGGAATGCAACTAATAAATTTATAATCCAATGGCCTTTAACCCAATGAAGAAACTAGACATGGGAACCGATACTAGGGCAAGGGGGCTGCACACCAAGCAGTTGGAGGAAATCAGGAACTGACAGAGGGTGGTTATGGCAAGACGACCCCGCTCTAGCAAAACAGGAACTCATAAATTAGCCGATGCTTATATTAACCTTGCTTGACATAAAGGGGGGCACACGTACTCACTAACTAGAACAAAAGTCACTATATGTTGTAATCATGTAGATGGAAAAGTACAGAAGAAGGGGGGCCACACCCCAAAAGGCCTATAAAAGTCTAGAACCGACCCATGAGGGTCGAGCATCTTCCTGTACATGCTGAATGTATGTCGGGTGTTTGCTCCCAGATTGCAATCTGAGAGAGAATAAACTGGTAACTTGCAACTACTCCTCGACTGTGCGGTGAATCTCTTCTCATCAACGGACCCGGCGGAGTTCAGACTCCAACACTAGACACTGACCTTCCTGACCACTGCAGGTGCTATCAGTGTTAATCTGAATGACAGATATTCTTCTTGTCCAAAAATGTGTTTGATTTTTGCTTTTAAAAGGTGCTGCATTTACACTGAAAATAAAGTTCTGTAGTTATATATTTTGCTCTTATATTTTTAGATTTTTTCCCATATTTTACAACTTGGGACTCATTGTTTTAAAACATGCGAGTCCTTGGATTCATTGTCAGTAATTTCTAGATTAATCTCTAGTCTTTTTGTATGTTAGCAATGTTGATATATGTATATGTAATCTATGTGTCTATGCGTACTGATTCAGTTTCTAACTGAATCTAAGCAAAACCTTGATATTTCACCTACTATATGTCCCTCACTATACTTATGCCTAAATCACACAAACTGCTAACCTATTTCATTAATACAATTGGACTTCAAATAATAATAATCGCCAAACTACTCGCTCAAACCAACAACGCCACAAACACACCCAGCCCCACGCAAAGTGAATAAATCTGACATTCATGACTTGTAGTCAACATGGTGAATCCATGTGGAATGGACAGGGCTAAAGATCTGAGTGACTTTGACGAATGCCAAATTATTATGGCCAGAGGACTCTGCAAGACCTCCGACATGGCAAGGTTTGTGGGGTGCTTACCATCACTATGTGAAGTGTGTCCTGGGGCAGATAGGTGGTGTGGTCTTGGCTTCAGTTGGTACAATGTGTTTTCTAGTTCCATGGGGTAATAGTGGTTTGGGCACTGAATCCAGTGATCTGAGTTCAAAACTCAGAGGTTCCTATCTTGGGGCTTTGAGCTTTGGCAGAGGGATGGAGCTGGGAAAGATGTGCACTAGCTTAGGGTGATAAAGGGTAATGATGGAAACATACTCACAAGTGAGAAGAGTGTGTTGAGCAGATGGATGGAGTACTTTGAGTGGCTGATGAATGAAGAGAGAGAGTGAGATGGATGGAGTACTTTGAGTGGCTGATGAATGAAGAGAATGAGAGTGAGAGCAGTTTGGATGAGGTGGAGATGGTGAATCTGGAAGTGCAGAGGGTAAGCAGGAAGGAAGCAAGGACAGCAATGACAAGGATGAAGGGTGGAAAGGCTGAGGGCCAGATGAGATACCTGTGGAAGCATGGAGGTGTTTAGGTGAGATGGCGGTGGAAGTTTGTAACCAGTTTGTTCAACGCCATCTTGAAAAGTGAGAGAATGTCTGCAAGGTGGAGAAGAAGTACACTGGTAATGATTTTCAGGAATAAGGGAATTCTGCATGGCTGGAGTCGTCGTTGAAGGTGGGAGAGACACTACAGATGTAATGTTTGCTCTGAGGGTGTTGATAGAGAAGTTTAGAGGACTGAAGGAGTCAAAGCCAGAGAGGCGAGATTGTGTTGGTTTGGACACGTACAGAAGAGAGATACTGGTTATGTGGAGCGAAGGATGCTGAGGATAGAGCTGCCAGGCAAGAGGAAGAGAGGAAGGCTAAGGGAGGTTTATAGATCTGGTGAGAGAGGACATGCAGGTGGCAGGTGTGAAAGAGGAAGATATAGAGGACAGGAAGAAATGTAAACAGATTATCCACTGTGGCAACCCCTAACAGGATCAGCCAAAAGAAGAAGAAATATTTTACTGACAAACAGGCATTTGATAATAAATCTATTAACTATAATAATAAATCAGATGGTCTGCAGGGTTTCATCCAATGTTTTTCTTTTAACTTTAGCAAATATACCATATTCATATGGAAGCACCACATATCACAGGAACACTGCACCGAATCAGAACAGTCCAAAGACCATAAAAGGTGTAACCTCACTGCTTAATGCACCCTGAGCAAGATGCTGTTTACTGACCTGTATTATGTAATGAGAACAAAGTTAATAGTTATTTTGAGCTTCAAACAAAAATGTGATTATTATTATTATTACCTGTGGTGGACTGGCGGCCTGCCTAGGGTGTACCCCGCCTCTCGCCCGAAGATGCTGGGATCCAGCTTCCCCGCGACCCAGATGGATTAAGCGGTATAGATAATGGGTGGGTGGATGGATGGATTATTATTACTATTATTTTATTATTATTATTATTATTTACAGTGATTGATGCCCCTTTGGCTCTGCCTGAGAATTTCCCTAAGGGCAGCACGGTTGTGTGGGTCTTGCAGTTTCCTCCTTCTGAGTTGGGCCTTACACAGGGCTGACAGCTCTTTGGGGACAGTGGTGACCAGTGGAGGGCTAATTGTCTACCAACGAAGACGACTCTTGCGAAGGTCTCAGGACCTGGCCAGACTAGTGCAGCAGTGGACATGGAGTGCAAAGTTGACAAAGCACAAGACACCACTAAAGTATGCATCGCTCTGCTATCTCTATGCTGGTGACTGTATGGAGCCTGATGGGGCACGATATGTTTCCAGTATCCTGGTGGATGACAGGGAAGTCTCAGGATAGTGGAGATGCATGATTGAGGGAGATTCCAACCTAACAAATCCAGGACACCTCTCTGCCAGCCAGGCTACAGGGACTGGGATTCTTGTCCTTGACTGTCTCAAGTAATATTTTCACACTGCTGCAGGGAAAGTATCCTTCGAGAATGCTGTGCTCCAGTGAGGCAAAATCAATTAAGCCTGTGTTTATGCTGTTTTATAAGCAAAACTTAACTAAAGAAACATACATTTTAAGGGTGTGTTTGACATGTAAACACAATATGTCAGCATTAAAAAATCTTTAACAGGTAACATGCAAACCAATATATGACGCTATTAGCTAAAAATATATTACCACCTTTTACAATGAGCTGTAAAAAACATTTAAATGAAGTTCTAAATCTTCTGTGGTTTTGTAAACCTATTCATATGCCTGCATGAGTTTCTTTATGTCTTTAACCAGTCTCCATGCTTCTGATTCTGGAAGGTGCAGAAGGAACTGTCCTAGGTACTTATTAAAGGCTGTAGACATGTTTGGGGTTGGCTGAAATTCTTCTTGTGGTTTGGTTAGTGTCTGGAGAATAGCAGCGTCGAAAGGGTCAATGTTGTCCTGCTTTCTCTGCTTTTTTGGTATGGTGGTGTTGAAGATCGGCTACATTCAGAAGGACTTGGTGCAGGGAGCTCAGCTGTAGTTGTAGGTGAAGACAAAGGCACAAATGTCCCGCTTGGTCCAGTAATTCCCTGGTCGTTTGTCTCGATAGTAATGGTATTCAGGTCAGCCATGATGTCCAGCAACTTCGGGGGAATCCCGCCAAGCTCAGGATGTTCTACAGGGCAGATCAATCAACAAACCCCGTCGAAACCCTGCAAATATTCACATTTGTACTTTTTTTTTTCTCCCTTTGTCCTGTCCTGCAGCTTTAGCAAGCAGAATCATGGTCTGAATGTACCTGTGCCAAACATGTTTGCTTTATTATGAGGGGATCTATAAACTCTGTATGGGCCCCTCATGTTGATCGATTTCTTTTTATTTTGTTTATTTATTTCATTTTTAGCATTTTTAGCAGATTAGGAGGGGGAAGAAAAATAAATAAAAGAAAAGAACAAAAAAAAAAAACCCAATATGAGTAATCTCCAATTGCTGCATCTGTAAAGGAGAGGGAAGAAGAAAAAAAACAGTAAAAGATCAGAATCTGAAAGAAGTGCAGAAATGGATAAATTCATGAACACAAACAAAAATAAAAAATAAAGAAAGTAACACAGCTATACAAACATGAAAAATTGTTGTGTGTGCTTGGAGAGGTGCGTGCAAATGTATGTACATGCGTGCTCAGTTGTGTAGGCGAGATGTGCGGGCTTGTGTGCGTATGTTGTGTGCGTACATTTTATGCGTGTGTTGTGTGCGTACATTGTATGCATGTGTTTTCAACATGGAACATACTAAATAGCGAGGGTGGGAGGCCGCAACCACACCCCACAAGAGCCAGAGGTCGGGGGAGACAGGCCCAGGATGTCCACAGCTCCCGAAGAGTACGGAAGAGCCAGGGCCCCACGTCCCAATGACAGCCACGCTCCCACCCCAGCCAGGGGAGGAGGGAGGTCCCAGACACAGCCCCCGCAGCCAAAAGGGCATGAGCCCCAGAGAACCAGAGGCAACAGGCATCGGGCGGCCGCTGCCTTACGAGCCAAGGCCAGGGCCCCTAGGACCCCAGGCGGTAGAGAGCCCTGCCCACGCCGGAGAGGCCCGAGCTGCCCCCCGGGCCACCACCCCAAGGAAAGGGGCCAGCAACCATGGCAGCCACAGCCCCCCAGTCCCAGGAGACCAACCGTGCCCAGGATGGAGCTGTTAGCCCCGTACCCAGGCCCACACTGACCACACAGACACCCCGCAGACACACCTCTCAGCCATGCACACAGACCATACACACAGACCATACACACATCCCCACAACATACACAGACACCCACCCACACACAGAGACAAAAAGATATAAGCCCATCCACTCCGGACTGCCCTCCGATGTGTGGGAGAACGGACGTGACTCCCAGCGCCAGCCGCGACCTCAGGGCGCCGCCAGCCGAGCGACCACCCAAGCACCTCCCCCCCGCCATCTCCAGCAGGAAGCCCCCGGGCACCAGAGCCCCCGACCCCTTACCCAGGCCCACACCGAAGAGGCCAACCACCCATCCCAGGGCCAGCCCCTGCCACCACCAGCACTCCAGACCCCACACCCCATGACCACCAGGCAGCACCCGCCCAAGCCCCCACCCACCACCACCAGCCAGGGCAGACACCCAGACATCACAAGATGGCAGCCACAGCCCCCCAGTCCCAAGAAGCCACTAGACGGCCATAGCTCAAGGGCCCAACCCCACCACCCGCCAGGACCACGAGGAGATGAGACCACAGCCGACCACCCCCCCTATATAATGGAATTGGTCAGTGTGTACCAGAGAGAATCCAATTCACCTAGTTGATTTTTTCGGAAGGGAGTAGATCTAAAAGTAAATTTCTATACTGAGTAATACATAAATTGTTTTTTGATTTCCAGTTCATGAAGATAGTTGTCTTTGCAATGCCTAAGGCAGTAAGGATTATGTGTGCCTTATTTCCTTCCATATCTAATTTATTTGCATGACCTAAAATGCACAATGTGGGTGAGGTTGGGATACGACAATTAAACCATATTGATAGATCTTCACATGTCCTCTGCCAGAACTTCTGCACTGATGTGCAGGTCCATATGGCATGCATGTAGTTCTTCACAAAGTTACCTGAGCAATGGGTGCATAAGTCTGAGTGTATAAGGCCCATTTGGAACATCCTTTGTCCTGTAAATGTGATTATTTTTAAGGCTAGTCGAATATTTACTTGCTGAATATTGCAATTTGAAACCCTGCCAATCAGCTGTATTTTTAGATAGTATATTTAAAGTTACTTCATCTGCAGCATTAGCTAAATGTCATCATGCATTGTTATGCAATACATACATATACATACATATATATATATATATAAAAAAACACGTTTCTTTGTGAGGTGAGCAGGCCTCAACAATTTGGAAACAAAAAGAAGAGATAGAAGGTTGTATCAGATTTTGAAAAGCAAAGAAAGAAGTGGACATGACCTAGGTCAGGTGTGTTACACGCTCCTTGGTGTTGGGAACGTCTTAACATTCTACATAGCCTTGAAATGGACCGATAATTTACAACTAGATCTACTTCCTGCAGAACTTTGTAGCTCATTTTATGGATAAAATTTCCTAATCTCCACATGTCTTTCATATTCCAGCTGTTTCTTCAGAAGCAGAAAATCTTTAAAAGACCAGAATCATGTACTCCATGATTTTCTAAAAAAATACAACTTGTAGATCCAAAAGTGTAGTAATAATAATAACAATAGTTTTGAAAGCAAACAGACAAGTTGAAACAAGGCAAAATCCACTAAGTATACAGAGATACGGAACCGTCTGCTGACCAATCGACCTGAAGTTGCTCCATGGTTTCAATCAGGTAGTGCTTACTTGTATAAGAAAGTGGATAACAGCAACTTAATTTACTTTCGTTTTAAACGCATAAGTAACAATGTCTGGTCGAGGAAAGGGAGGTAAGGGGCTTGGGAAGGGTGGCGCTAAGCGTCATCGTAAAGTCCTTCGCGACAACATCCAGGGTATTACCAAACCAGCTATTCGTCGTCTTGCCCGCCGAGGCGGTGTCAAGCGTATTTCTGGTTTGATCTATGAAGAAACCCGTGGTGTGCTGAAGGTGTTCCTGGAGAACGTCATTCGTGACGCCGTTACCTACACCGAGCACGCCAAGAGGAAGACAGTCACCGCCATGGATGTTGTGTACGCTCTCAAGCGCCAGGGCCGCACTCTGTACGGCTTCGGCGGCTAAGCGTGAAAGATACAGCAACGAAATCTAAAGACCCAAAGGCTCTTTTCAGAGCCACACACTCTGTCCTAAAAGGCAAATCAAGTATTACGTGCTATGATCACTGGGTGTTTCGCTTCAGGGCGAACTTTGCACAATGGTGTGGGAATCGACTAGCGATTTTACACTAAGTGGATTTCTGTCCCCACCCTCGAATAAACCGCTTGAATCTGTAGCTATTTATTAATTGCAATGTAGCTATCGTATTGAATATAACACATGAAACGCAGGAGAAGGCGAGCTCGGGAACTTTATTTTGAAGACTTTCCATTAAAGTCGTGTTCTGCCGGCTCAGGTCACAATTTCTGTGCAGGTTATGGTTCTATTAGGCTGATTAACATCCATGGAAGTGTGGCCGTGAATCGTTCGAACAGCTACACTGACAGAACAATATAGTGTCGTAGACTGTGCTGAAATGCTTCTACTAAACAGCGTATGCTTCAGTTTTTTGGTAAATGAGACGTGGTCGTTGTGTACCTGCAGAGAAGTTGATTTGCGTTGATTTCGGCAGAAATCTTGGAGGAACCGAAATATGTTTAATGAGGCCAACAATTTGGGAGAAACACATCTGATTGTTATTTCTGTGGTGGTGGTTAGATGTGCACTAAAGTCTGGCTACCTTAAAATGGCTAAATAAGGCAATACAATAAAATGCATTAAAATACTATTTTACTTTTTGAATTCCTGAGTGCAAAATGGCTGTGTGTAAGAAAAAGGACTTCGTCATAGGAGCAGAACTTAGCCATTAGAATTTGAATGTCATCTGGCGGTCTTTAACTGTCCAATGAAAAGGCTTTCAGAGGTTTCCTTCCTGATTTGCATACGACCATTATATAAGGCGGTCGAGTTATCCAGTACTACATTGCTTGTGTTTAGCAGCAAATAGGAAACATGCCTGAGCCAGCGAAGTCAGCGCCCAAGAAGGGTTCGAAGAAGGCAGTGACGAAGACTGCCGGAAAGGGGGGAAAGAAGCGCAAGAGATCCAGGAAGGAGAGCTACGCTATTTACGTGTACAAGGTTCTGAAGCAGGTTCATCCGGACACGGGTATTTCTTCCAAGGCTATGGGTATCATGAATTCTTTCGTCAATGATATCTTTGAGCGTATCGCTGGTGAGGCGTCCCGCCTGGCTCACTACAACAAGCGCTCCACCATCACTTCTAGGGAGATCCAGACAGCCGTGCGCCTTCTGCTTCCTGGCGAGCTGGCCAAGCACGCCGTGTCTGAGGGGACCAAGGCGGTCACCAAGTACACCAGCTCCAAGTAAAGCTTCTGCCGCTTTGCAAAAGGAAACCAAAGGCTCTTTTAAGAGCCACCTATAAAGTCTGAAGAGAGCAAACGCCCTTGTGAAGCTTTTCGCGCTTACGGGGTTTCGTATTGAGGTTATATGCTGAACTAGAAATTACTAAAATTAGGACACTGTTCGCTTGAAGGTTTCTTAGTTGTTTGAAGGATTAGTATAGTATTGTTACTGTAACGTGTTCATGTGAAATTCTGGAAGAGGAAAGATTTTAAAGGCTCAACTAGCTTATTAGCAATTAGGGTTATATTATTGTGCACTTCATTTCACTGCTCTTTTTGTTTTGCAACTAGTCATACACATTTCCAAATCCTGGGAGCAGTGCCTGGGGCAGTATGTTACTGAGTGGTACCTCACTATTCAGGGATTAGAACCAGCAGCCTTTTTGATCATGAGTATGCTTCCCTAACCATTGGGCCAGTACTGCACTGCCCTAACACATTGATGTTCCCTCTTTTTAAGGAGCGATGCATAAAGGCCGACACTTCACTACTTTGGATGCACTTTTGGTTTTGTATGTGGGGAATTGACAGATTCTGTCGCCAGGGGGCTCGGCTGCGAATTGCTGCGGTTGGTTCATATATATATATCTGTCATGGCAGAAAGTGGACAGTACAAAAATAGAGCCGCAAAAATAAAAACAATAGAATAAAAGCTGTGTGGATATATAAATATATGTACAACACTGTGGAATTACACTCAGAAATATTTAGTTTCCCAAATAAAAAAATATTGATCATGATTTACTTTTATATATTTGTTTTCACTCAGAATCAAAATTGCAACTTACTATAATGCTTTTTGACCAATTTATTTCTTTATTGTTTTACATTGCATATTGCCTTTATTGAGGTTTAACAAACATACCAAAACTGCAGTCCAATATTAAAACTTAATATTCATAGATAGCATCAATACAGTTACTAATACAATAAGTGAGCATTGGAGATCAGTCATTTGTTGTAGTGCAGGATGAGAGGTATGATCTGGCCTTTATCCTTATCCATTTGATGTTAATGGAAATTAACGATTGTGTGTGTAGAGGGATGTGAAGAGGATGATTCAGGAGAGGGGGAGAGGAAAATGTGAGAAGTCTGGAGGGAGGCCACAGTACCGGTGGTCTTACTTTAAATATGACCATCAATGCAATTTTTCTCAATTACTATGGCACACTTCATGACACATACTCAACATTCTCATGATTATTAGAGCATTTCTCAAAACAGGTTTTGCGTATAGTATTACAGTGTGGTTAAGCTGTAAATGGCTGCAACTCACCCAAAGCAATAAACTCCTGTCTGAAAAGCAAACGATTCTATAAATGAAGTTTTCATTGCCATTAAAATGAGAAGTACCTTCAGCATCATGTTAACCACGAGAGTCAAAATGCTAAGATATATAGTCAGCATGTCAGTGTATGTATGTGGCTGAGCCCCGCAATTCTAAATGAAAGTTGTTTCCCATTTTGTCATTCTCACTGACTGATTTTTCCTAGCAAACTAATTTTTATTATCATAGACACCGGTTTCACCAGTGCAAAGCTCTACCTTACAGTATGTAAAGTTCACTGCCAAGAGAAAGCACTCCACGTGCATTTTTCAGATCTCAAGACACAGTACAATAAATAGTGAATAGAAAAGCACTGCAAAATGGCAATACGAGAACAAAATGGCAAGAAAATCATGTACTGTGGGAACCAAAAATACAACAATGCCACATCACTGCGAATTTTTGGATTTATTTTTGAATTTCCTTCTGAAAGTTTGGTGAACTGCTTGGTGTGTGATGGCTTACATTATGATCAGTTACATGTATAGTTTTGCGTGTGTAATTGTTACAATGGGAATCTACATTATCCATTTTGACCAACAAAACTAAAGGAAATGAAAATGATCTCATTTGAAGACAATGGTACAAGACCACGTGAATTTGTGTACTGAAACATCTGGAGATTTGTGTGAAGCAATGAACAATTATGTTCAACTGTCCACACGTGATACCATTACACTTGTTTTAGTTGCCATTTGAAAAATGAGGGAGAACCAAGAAAACCTGATACAGCTTAAAAGGGGCCATATTTTGGGAGATATACATTTATTATTTTTATTCTTATCAATAAGAATGATAATAATAAAATAGAACGAATACCCAGGTAAGGCGAAAATGGTTTTGAGTTGTACATTGTGGCTAAATAATTGGTATTATTGTGATTGTAGGCGAAATCAGAATTAAGCATACATTATATCATACGTTGCTAGCTGAGATAAGAGAAGAAAGTGTGTAATCACTTTATTCCACTTTTTACATGTTGCATATCGTTCGGTTTATGGCATTATCCATTATGAGGGTAATGTATAAAGGAGACAGAATCTCTTTTGAAATGAGTAGCGCGGGTACTTAGATGAGGTCTCAAGTGTGCTTTAATGAACTCGAGGTTGATCCGTTTTAAAAATTGGGGGATGCCGTAACGGGAACACTACCACGTTATATAAATGTAAAGGGTCTCGCTGTAAACTGCTACCCCGTATTCGGTCTGTAGCTGTAATGTTTTAATGTGTTATTTCCCCTAAAATCAAGGCAAAAGCCGTGAACGTTAGCCGATCCTCAGGATGGAGCAAAGTTTTTGAGGAATTCAAGTAATATCCAGTGTGATCTCTGGAAAAACACAACTTACTTTCAAACAGACGGATCTTATATTAAGGCCACATTTGTTAGTAAACACTAATACAGCTCATCGGCTGATTTTAACGCAGTTTTGCGCGAGGAGAAAACACAAGTGAAAGCGACGTCGCGCGCTCTGCACAGACAGCGGCGTGGAGGTTGAGTCTACATGGTTCTCATGGCGAGTTTAAGGAGGACCCACCGTGACGCACCAGTACGAACAGACCAGCTTCGCTGACTGTGTGACACATCCCAAAGTGAAGAGTTAATAGGAAAATGGCAGAAGTTGCTCCGGCTCCCGCCGCCGCTCCGGCCAAGGCACCCAAGAAGAAAGCGGCACCTAAGCGTAAGAAATCAGGTCCCAGTGTCGGGGAGCTGATTGTGAAGGCTGTGTCCGCCTCCAAAGAAAGGAGCGGCGTGTCTCTTGCCGCTCTGAAGAAGGCTCTGGCAGCCGGTGGCTACGACGTGGAGAGGAACAACTCCCGGCTAAAGCTAGCGATTAAGGCTCTGGTGACCAAAGGGACTCTGGTTCAGACCAAGGGAACCGGCGCCTCTGGCTCCTTCAAGCTGAACAAGAAGCAGAGCGAAACCGTCAAGAAGCCCGCGAAGAAAGCCGCTCCTAAGGCCAAGAAGCCAGCAGCAAAGAAACCGGCAGCGGCGAAGAAGCCCAAGAAGGCGGCGGCCTCCCCAGCGAAGAAGCCGGCGGCCACAAAAAAGTCTCCCAAGAAGGCAAAGAAGCCGGCCGTAGCCAAGAAGGCGACCAAGAGTCCCAAGAAGGCGAAAAAGCCGGCGGCAGCAAAGAAGGCCACCAAGAGCCCAAGGAAAGCAAAGGCAGCCAAGCCTAAAGTCGCCAAACCCAAGGCTACCAAAGCCAGAAAAGCCGCTCCCAAGAAGAAGTGAAGGAACAGGCGCTGACTTCCAGACCTTGGAGAACAAAGGCTCTTTTAAGAGCCACCCACTGATCTCAGAAACAGAGCGTTGTCTTCTTTAAATTATACTTCACCTAAACAAGACTTTTCTATTTGTATCGTGTGTGTGGTCTGACGAATACAAAGCTATGTTTCACACGACAGTAAACTTACAGGTGTTCACGAAGTTACCCAATGTAAGACAAAGCATTTCGAAGTTCTATACTGAAACAGGAGGGCACATTTAAACGAACAATTACATTACATTAAAAAACTAAAGCCAAACAAATAGTTCACTGAATACAAGTTACATTGTAGAGAGTGTGTGACTGACTTTGTTTATTGAATATGTGCAGCAAACAATGTTTTAGCCCTGATTTAAATGAACTAACCGCTTTAGCGGACCTGAGGCTTTCGTGAAGCTTGTTCCATGGACGGGGAGGACAGAAACTGAACGTTGCTTCGTCTTGTTTGGTCTCGGTTCTCGGATCACTGAGTAAACCTTTGCCAGGTGACCTCAGGCGTGTGGGTGCCTCATCATGTTCAAGTATATCAGAAATGTATTTAGGTCCGAGGCAATTTTGTTCTCTACGCAAATCAGTATTTCAAAATCATTCCTATACTGCACAAGTAGTCAGTCTGATTATGTTTTTTTTTTTTTTACCACGAAATACATGCTATTCTAAAAGCTATTATGTGTCTTATTTAGACAAAAATCCTTTAATTATTGTTGTGTTTCTAAGTTGGTAGTAGGCTGATTCTGTAATTGTCCTCATGCAGCTCTTGATAGTCTATAACTACACCAAGAATTCTGGCTTGATTAGTAGGTTTTAGTGCCTTTCTTCTAACGACACCGTTAATACATTTTGTGAATAAATAATAATGATCGTATAGTTTTTTCATTATCGAACGAAAAATACTGCTTATAGAAAATTCAATTGCATAGTAAATTATTACTCTGATTTATGTTTTAATTTTACCGCGCTACCATTGAATGAGGTTCTGAGAGGTTCAGTCCTTCAATTTCATTGGACAACGTCGTATGAACGGGTGCAGCCAATGAAATTGCTGTATGTCTTATAAGTGAAGAAGCCGAGAAGGAAAGTAACATTTGCTTGATATCTCACAACGGTGATATAATGAGTGGAAGAGGTAAAACTGGTGGTAAAGCTCGGGCTAAGGCCAAGACTCGTTCTTCCAGGGCTGGCTTGCAGTTCCCTGTTGGCCGTGTCCACAGGCTGCTCCGCAAAGGTAACTACGCTGAGCGAGTAGGTGCTGGGGCTCCGGTCTACTTGGCTGCTGTGCTCGAGTATCTCACTGCTGAAATCCTGGAGTTGGCTGGTAACGCTGCCCGCGACAACAAGAAGACTCGCATCATTCCTCGTCACTTGCAGCTTGCCGTTCGTAACGACGAAGAGCTGAACAAACTGCTGGGCGGCGTGACTATCGCACAGGGCGGTGTGCTGCCCAACATCCAGGCTGTGCTGCTGCCCAAGAAGACTGAGAAGCCGGCTAAGACCAAGTAAACTGTCTTGGACTTGCATTGACCACCAAACGGCTCTTTTAAGAGCCACCAATTTTTTCGCAAAAGGGTGAAAATCTTAGGTTGGTGAAGGCGTCAGTCGACCATGTTTTATGTTGCTCCTATAGTTTTCGATGTATTAAAAGCATGGTGTGGGTCCCTAAACATATGCAAGCTACCCTGGTCAGAATTTCTCAGAAGGTTTGTGTCGCGAAGTCTGGGCTAATGTGGAACCCCTTCCCCCGAAAAAAAAAAACACACACACGCTATTGGAATAGTTTTTTTTTTTTTTTTTGGGGTCCTTCCCCCAAAAATACCAACCCTAGTTTGGAATCCTTCATCTATTTTTTTTTGGACTGCGTGGACGCGAGTAAAGGTCTTGGAGTGCGTTCATATTGTACCTTTTCATTTTCCTCAGATTAATTGTCGTCTTGTATGTTTTTTTTGTGTGCATGCGGTGTGATTTCACTTCATCATGTATCACTCTGCTCAATAAGTACAATTTTCAACACACATTTTGCGGAAATACAATTTACTAACAGCCAGAAGCTTCAATTTAGTGGTCATGTTCTTGCTGCCCCTGAATATACGTACAATTTTTGTTGGAACTTGGGTTGGTAATTTCCATAGTGACAGCTGAAAAGTCTGGGGGGCGTGTTTGACTTTGGGCGCCAAAGCTCCTCATCCAATAAGACGAGGAGCGAAGACATCAATGTACCAATAGAAGCATGGAATAACCTCAACCAATCAAAACGGCTCAGTATTGCTTTAAAAGTTCGCGTCGCAGTAAAGAAACTTACAGTTCTATTTCCGAAATAGAGTGAAGTCGTAAGCATGGCAAGAACCAAGCAGACTGCGCGTAAATCCACTGGCGGCAAAGCGCCCAGGAAGCAGCTGGCTACCAAAGCCGCACGTAAAAGTGCTCCGGCCACAGGCGGCGTCAAGAAGCCTCATCGCTACAGGCCCGGAACCGTGGCTCTGCGAGAGATCCGGCGTTACCAGAAGTCCACCGAGCTGCTGATCCGCAAGCTGCCCTTCCAGCGTCTGGTGAGGGAAATCGCTCAGGATTTCAAGACCGACCTGCGCTTCCAGAGTTCGGCTGTTATGGCGCTGCAGGAGGCAAGCGAGGCCTATCTGGTTGGTCTATTTGAGGACACCAACCTGTGCGCCATTCATGCCAAGCGAGTCACCATCATGCCTAAAGATATTCAGCTGGCTCGCCGTATCCGTGGTGAACGTGCATAATCTGGTTTTACGTCTAAACCAAAACAAAGGCTCTTTTAAGAGCCACCTCAAACATCACAGAAGCGCTAGATTTTCCCTCTGCTTTATTTGGTTTCTTGTGTGTGATTATGAACAGATCTGCCCGTCCACTTAAGTGGCCTCTATAATGGAGCATATTTGGCCATCAGTTCATTTCAATATGCTGTGCTAAAAAAAACTACTGGGGATTATCGCTGTCCGAAGCCGTCAGATAACTGGCGGCCGACATCTCACTTTCTCCAGATGTATCCCTAGCCATAATACGTCAGGAAGCATCCTCACTCTCGTTATAATTCAACTGCGCTTAATTTATTTGATTATCTTTAAATATTCACGTTTAGTCTCCCATTCTGCTGCTCAAGATTTTATCTGTTTGTGTACCATGCAGTTTTAAAATCTGCTGCACTATGTTTACTTTGCTTGCACCATGTGTACATTCTTTGTTGCTTGTCTGTTTGGTATTATTTGCATGTTTGCATGCATCAGAATTTCCCCCAGGTAATACAGTTAATCAAAACCTAAATTGGGTCTTTATTGAGGTTATTTGTTCCCATTGTGTATTCTTAAAACATAATTTCTGTATTTACATACCATCCGAGTATCGAGTGTGCATGCATAGTAATTAATTAGCGAATGAGGTTAGTCTTTCAGAGATTAATCTAGATGTACGTCCTGCATCCATGACGCATTCTTTCTCTATAGGACGAAAAGCTTTTCGCGCTTACGCGGTTTCGTATTGTGATTGTATGCTAAATTAGGAATGACAAAAATAGTAGAAAGCAACAGAAATTGGTTGTCTAAAACCTATCGCTCTATTTCGCTGTGCTTATTTCATATCGACACTGGTTGTCCTCGGCAATGTAACAAGATATTTGACAATCGAATTCGCTGTAGTGTCGATTACTTCGGCACGCTTCATTTTAGTTGCCCGTATGCTGAACGGCCAGGATGCCGCGGATCCTTCGCAACGGAAACTTACTTTCTATAGTACACTGGCCAGTCCATCGCCAGAAACATTAACAACGGATTTAAACAATAATGAAACAAAAAATCCGCGAGTTTCAATCCCAATGGCTATCCAGGTAAAGCAGGCTTCGGTACGTAGAAGCAAGCGGGTAAAGGCCAGACTTGAGGAAAATAGCGTACGGCGTGGAATGAGCCAAAAACAGAAACTTTCAAAATAGCACTCTTGCTAGTGAAGGGATGCTCAGCTTGGAATGCAACTAATAAATTTATAATCCAATGGCCTTTAACCCAATGAAGAAACTAGACATGGGAACCGATACTAGGGCAAGGGGGCTGCACACCAAGCAGTTGGAGGAAATCAGGAACTGACAGAGGGTGGTTATGGCAAGACGACCCCGCTCTAGCAAAACAGGAACTCATAAATTAGCCGATGCTTATATTAACCTTGCTTGACATAAAGGGGGGCACACGTACTCACTAACTAGAACAAAAGTCACTATATGTTGTAATCATGTAGATGGAAAAGTACAGAAGAAGGGGGGCCACACCCCAAAAGGCCTATAAAAGTCTAGAACCGACCCATGAGGGTCGAGCATCTTCCTGTACATGCTGAATGTATGTCGGGTGTTTGCTCCCAGATTGCAATCTGAGAGAGAATAAACTGGTAACTTGCAACTACTCCTCGACTGTGCGGTGAATCTCTTCTCATCAACGGACCCGGCGGAGTTCAGACTCCAACACTAGACACTGACCTTCCTGACCACTGCAGGTGCTATCAGTGTTAATCTGAATGACAGATATTCTTCTTGTCCAAAAATGTGTTTGATTTTTGCTTTTAAAAGGTGCTGCATTTACACTGAAAATAAAGTTCTGTAGTTATATATTTTGCTCTTATATTTTTAGATTTTTTCCCATATTTTACAACTTGGGACTCATTGTTTTAAAACATGCGAGTCCTTGGATTCATTGTCAGTAATTTCTAGATTAATCTCTAGTCTTTTTGTATGTTAGCAATGTTGATATATGTATATGTAATCTATGTGTCTATGCGTACTGATTCAGTTTCTAACTGAATCTAAGCAAAACCTTGATATTTCACCTACTATATGTCCCTCACTATACTTATGCCTAAATCACACAAACTGCTAACCTATTTCATTAATACAATTGGACTTCAAATAATAATAATCGCCAAACTACTCGCTCAAACCAACAACGCCACAAACACACCCAGCCCCACGCAAAGTGAATAAATCTGACATTCATGACTTGTAGTCAACATGGTGAATCCATGTGGAATGGACAGGGCTAAAGATCTGAGTGACTTTGACGAATGCCAAATTATTATGGCCAGAGGACTCTGCAAGACCTCCGACATGGCAAGGTTTGTGGGGTGCTTACCATCACTATGTGAAGTGTGTCCTGGGGCAGATAGGTGGTGTGGTCTTGGCTTCAGTTGGTACAATGTGTTTTCTAGTTCCATGGGGTAATAGTGGTTTGGGCACTGAATCCAGTGATCTGAGTTCAAAACTCAGAGGTTCCTATCTTGGGGCTTTGAGCTTTGGCAGAGGGATGGAGCTGGGAAAGATGTGCACTAGCTTAGGGTGATAAAGGGTAATGATGGAAACATACTCACAAGTGAGAAGAGTGTGTTGAGCAGATGGATGGAGTACTTTGAGTGGCTGATGAATGAAGAGAGAGAGTGAGATGGATGGAGTACTTTGAGTGGCTGATGAATGAAGAGAATGAGAGTGAGAGCAGTTTGGATGAGGTGGAGATGGTGAATCTGGAAGTGCAGAGGGTAAGCAGGAAGGAAGCAAGGACAGCAATGACAAGGATGAAGGGTGGAAAGGCTGAGGGCCAGATGAGATACCTGTGGAAGCATGGAGGTGTTTAGGTGAGATGGCGGTGGAAGTTTGTAACCAGTTTGTTCAACGCCATCTTGAAAAGTGAGAGAATGTCTGCAAGGTGGAGAAGAAGTACACTGGTAATGATTTTCAGGAATAAGGGAATTCTGCATGGCTGGAGTCGTCGTTGAAGGTGGGAGAGACACTACAGATGTAATGTTTGCTCTGAGGGTGTTGATAGAGAAGTTTAGAGGACTGAAGGAGTCAAAGCCAGAGAGGCGAGATTGTGTTGGTTTGGACACGTACAGAAGAGAGATACTGGTTATGTGGAGCGAAGGATGCTGAGGATAGAGCTGCCAGGCAAGAGGAAGAGAGGAAGGCTAAGGGAGGTTTATAGATCTGGTGAGAGAGGACATGCAGGTGGCAGGTGTGAAAGAGGAAGATATAGAGGACAGGAAGAAATGTAAACAGATTATCCACTGTGGTAACCCCTAACAGGATCAGCCAAAAGAAGAAGAAATATTTTACTGACAAACAGGCATTTGATAATAAATCTATTAACTATAATAATAAATCAGATGGTCTGCAAGGTTTTTAAGGTTAGTCGAATATTTACTTGCTGAATATTGCAATTTGATCCCTGCCAATTAGCTGTATTTTTAGACAGTATATTTAAAATTACTTCATCTGCAGCATTAGCTAAATGTCATCATGCATTGTTATGCAAAAAAAAAAACCACGTTTCTTTGTGAGGTGAGAAGGCCTCAACATTTTGGAAACAAAAAGATATAGAAGGTTGTATCAGATTTTGAAAAGCAAAGAAAGAAGTGGACATGACCTAGGTCAGGTGTGTTACGTGCTCCTTGGTGTTGGGAACGGCCTAACATTCTACACAGCCTTGAAATGGACCGATAATTTACAACTAAATCTACTTCCTGCAGTACTTTGTAGCTCTTTTTATGGATACATGTCCTCCATGTGCTTGGGCAGAAGACTTCCTAGTCTCCACATGTCTTTCATTTTCCAGCTGTTTCTCCAGAAGCATAAAATGTTTAAAAGGCCAGAATCATGTGCTCCAGCATTTTCTAAAAAAAAATATTCCTTGTAGATCCAAAAGTGTAGTAATAATAATAACAACAATAATTTTGAAAGCAAACACAGATAAGAAGTTGAAACAACGCAAAAACCACCAAGTATAAAGAGATACGGAACCGTTTGCAGAAAAACGAGTGGGCGGAGGCGACCAATCGGCCTGAAGTTGCTCCATGGTTTCAATCAGGTAGTACTTACGTATATAACAAAACATGGAGGGCAACGACTTTATAATTCTGTCGTTTAGAATCCATAAGTGATCATGTCTGGTCGAGGAAAGGGAGGTAAGGGGCTTGGAAAGGGTGGCGCTAAGCGCCATCGTAAAGTCCTTCGCGACAACATCCAGGGTATTACCAAGCCGGCTATTCGTCGTCTTGCCCGCCGAGGTGGCGTCAAGCGTATCTCCGGTCTGATCTATGAAGAAACTCGTGGTGTGCTGAAGGTGTTTCTGGAGAACGTCATTCGCGACGCCGTTACCTACACCGAGCACGCCAAGAGGAAGACCGTCACCGCCATGGATGTTGTGTACGCTCTCAAGCGTCAGGGCCGCACTCTGTACGGCTTCGGCGGCTAAGCGTGAAAGCTACAGCGAGGAAATCTAAAGACCCAAAGGCTCTTTTCAGAGCCACCCACTTTGTCCTAAAAAAGCAAAAACTAGTTCGGTGTATGCCATGCGTGTTTCGTGACCAAGTATCTCACTGTAACTTCCTCAAACATTATCTTCCTCTAGTTTTAACCATCCGGCAAGGTTAACTAACTACTCAATATTCAAGAGGTTTATCACTAGTTTTAATACAGTAATTCCACAGAAATGAATGAATTAACGCTGCTGTCGACTCGCAGCAACGTCTTGAAAGAAAGACAAAAAACAATTCGGACTACTTCATGAAACTAGTATACAGATTGACGTTGCATTTTGTTCTGTGGTGCTTGCTAACCTAACTGAGTTGGGGGTAGGAGCTAATCCGCTTCTCAATTTGAGGGGTGAATGTAAAATGCTTGTATTTTTTTCTACTCGGCACAAGCTTCATGTGTAAGAGAGGGGTTTCGCGATAGTAGCAGATCTGAGCCAATAGAATTTGAATGCTATCGGGCGGTCTTTCAGCGCCCAGTAGTGTTCTTCACGATCCCTGCCTAATTTACATATAGCCTAAATATAAGGAGGTCGAGTAAAAGCGGAGAGTCATTCTTTTTGTGTTACAATAGAGAGAAGATATGCCTGAGCCAGCGAAGTCTGCGCCCAAGAAGGGCTCAAAGAAGGCAGTGACGAAGACTGCCGGAAAAGGGGGAAAGAAGCGCAAGAGGTCCAGGAAGGAGAGCTACGCCATTTACGTGTACAAGGTCCTGAAGCAGGTTCATCCGGACACGGGTATTTCTTCCAAGGCCATGGGTATCATGAATTCTTTCGTCAATGATATCTTCGAGCGTATCGCTGGTGAGGCGTCCCGCCTGGCTCACTACAACAAGCGCTCCACCATCACTTCTAGGGAGATCCAGACAGCCGTGCGCCTTCTGCTTCCTGGCGAACTGGCCAAGCACGCCGTGTCTGAGGGAACCAAGGCGGTCACCAAGTACACCAGCTCCAAGTAAAGCCTCTGCCGTTTTGCAAAAGTAAACCAAAGGCTCTTTTAAGAGCCACCTATAAAGTCGGAAGAGAGCAAACGCCGTTGTGAAATTTTTCGCGCTTACGCGGTTTCGTATTGTGGTTGTATGCTAAATTAGGAATGACAAAAATTAGTAATTTGAGTTCACTTGATGGTTATTGGTTTACAAATTATGCGTAATTGGAAGGCTTACTTACAGCAACATGTTTACATGAAGTACTGTGGGAAAGATATTTATCTTAAGGCGTTTAATGTTTCGTCCAGATCTTTCACAAATGATGAATACCTTAAACACAATGGATCACGTTTGAAGTCCACCCATATAGTTAACATGCCCCAGTCCTGTTGGCAATATATGAGGCTTTACAAAAGTCATTAGTTTAGTCTGGCTGAACTCCGTTTCTGCGGTTAAGCATGCTTGTATGTTAAATTGTAACGTGCTTTCCTGTCCATTCCACTTCAACACAAGAATCGATTTGATCTGTCACAATTATTCGTTTGCTAAAGTATCGAATAAAAAATTCCTTCTCCATTACTTGCCAATGTGGAAGCATTTATCGTTAGAAGTGGATGAAAATGCAGTCGCCTGTCAGTATTGTAGAGCTTAAATATCACGGTAGAACTGCAACGCAAATACATCTCAAAGAGGACTTTTACGGAAGCGCCCTAAAATGCGAGGTTCGCCATAGATTTGTGCCATTTAGCCTTTGTAATCACTTTGAATAGTTTCTCTCCAGTTCCTCTAGTTGAAATAAGAGTGAATAAGCCTTCATGATGTCAATTGACCCGTTCTGCCAATTAAAGAAGCATTTTATACCTCGTTGGGCTTTGTATTATTTTTTTGGCACTTAATGATTACGATTTATTTCCCTGTTTTGTATGTTGTATGTCCTTTGTTTTATGTCAGTGTAATGTTCCCTAACTGAATATGGAAAGACAGGCGTACGACCATGTGCTGTGCTCGGAACCACTTTTTTTTTTTTGCTTGCTCGGAACCACTTTATAAATAATGTCGTCCCCTTTACTGACGTCATCAACTACGGTTGCCCGTTAGGTACATTACATCCCCTTTCTTTAGTTTAAAAAAAAACACTTCTCAGAACAGACAGAATCTGTATGTATGCATATGCATATAAAACTCTCATAATAAATCATGCACATCAGTATGCACATAAAGACATTAACTGAACAGTTCTGTAATAGAATATAACTGTTTTAACAGTATCTCATTTACAGAATTCTACAGATTGAGAGCATTGTGTGTATATGAACATCACACATATGTTCAGTCTTTATACCTTGCTGGTACTTTCACTTGTCTTCCAGACCTTGTGAAATATTCACCTGTTATTTGTTAATATCTAACATCGGTATCGCTACCCAGCGTCGGAAAAGGACAGTTGCTCCTGAGCTTTGCTCGGTCGCCAGTCGGGGCCGGGAGGACATTTTCCACTTTTTTCCCGCTCCGGCAGTAGCCTGCTGTGAGGGGGTTTTTGTGGTTTTTCGACCTCCCAAGAGCAACTTCGATTTCGCCTTGTTTTTAGTTCATACTTGGTTCAGGCAGAAGTTCTTCTGGTAAGTAGTAGTAAATTTATCAGGTTTAAAATTTTAAATAAAATAATAATTAAGTTCCGTTTTAACACAAGTAATAACTTATTTTAGTGTACTCCGCACGTTACTGCATTTATTGTTACGCAAATTAATCTTTATAGTTAAATACACTATATAAATTTACTGGGCTGGGAGTACGGGGTCATAGTGAGTTAGTTAATTATGGGGCCGGCTCAGTGTTGCGTTTGCAAGATGTTTGCCCTTCTGGACGTTAGTGTCCAGTCGGACTTCATCTGCGAGCGATGTAAGCTAGTGGACTCACTCATGGTCAAGGTTCGCGACCTTGAGGAGCAACTGGCTCGCATCCAATGCAACAGTGAATTAGATGAGCTAGTTGATACGCCGTTTAGGGAGATGGTGTGTACGCCACTAGCGGGGGGGAGGGAGAATGAAGAGCAGAGAGGTCGAGAGAGCTGGGTGACCGTAGGTCGTAGACGCAGGAAAAGGCGTACACACGTTACAGAGGCGGCATCACCTGAGGTGTCTGTGTCTAACAGGTTTCAGGTGCTTCCAGCTTTAGAGCCGGAAGGGACTGGGGAAGCAGGTGGGCCCTTGGGCACTGAGGAGCCCCCTCCCCCCAGAAAGAGGGAGGTTGTGGTAGTGGGGGATTCAATTATTAGGGGAGTAGACAGTTATGTGTGCACGCGTGATAGAGGGTCCCGTACGGTGTCTTGGCTGCCTGGTGCCCAGGTAGGAGACCTTCCAGATTGTGTGGACAAGCTTTTGGCCCCAGCTGGGGTGGATCCAGTTGTCGTGGTGCATGTTGGCACCAACGACATAGGGAAGGGTAGAAGGGCTGTTCTGCAGGATAAATTTATAGAAGTCGCCAATAAGCTTAGAAGCAGAACGTCCATGGTGGTATTTTCTGAAATACTCCCCGTGCCACGCGCAAGTGAGACTAAGTTAGCTGAGATAAGGAGATTAAATGCGTGGCTAAAAGGATGGTGTAGGAAAGAGGGGTTTAGGTTTATGGGGCACTGGAGGACCTTCTGGAACAGGTGGGACCTGTTCAAGCCGGATGGGTTGCATCTGAACCGGAGGGGAACCAGTGTACTGGGAAGGCGTATTTGTAGAGTAGTTGAGGAATGTTTAAACTAGGGACTGGGGGGGCAGGGAGGTTAGTTAAGTATGTAACTGGGGGGAAACGGAAAGCCCAAAAAAATCATATAAGTAGGCACTGTAATAGGCCTACCCTTTGTTGTCTGTATTTAAATGCCAGGAGTATTAGGAATAAAATTCATGATTTAGAGACTCTTATCTCATCGGACTCTTATGATATTATAGCAATAACTGAAACGTGGTTGAGTGATAAGGATGGACAAGAATATAATATGGATGGTTACACGTTGTTCCGTAAAGACCGTATAGGTAAGAAGGGAGGTGGTGTTGCAGTATATGTAAAGGAAAACTTGCAGGCAAGGGAGCTTACTGATATAAGTAAAAGTACGGAAACTATATGGGTAAAATTAGATGCTACAAACTCAAATAGGCTAATTGTCGGTGTTTGTTACAGAGCACCCAATGTAGCTGCTGAGGAAAGCAGATTGTTATACAGTGATATTAGGATTATGAGCAATAAAAATGATGTGGTAGTTATGGGTGATTTTAATCTACCGGGGATGCAGTGGGACATTGTTGCTGGCTCTTCTGAAAATGAACTTGAGATGGTGGAATTAGTACAGGATTGTTTTTTTACTCAGTTTGTTAACACCCCTACCAGGGGAGATGCCATTCTTGATCTTGTTTTGTCTAATAACCAGGACAGGATTGGTAAATTAGATGTTTTAGAACCACTTGACAGTAGCGATCATAACATGGTTAAATTTGAGGTTAAGTTTAGTGCCCGAAGAGCAACGTCCAAATCGAAAATATATAATGTTAGGAAGGCTAACTTCAATTGTATGAGATTAAAACTAGAAACTGTGAACTGGATGGAGTTAAATAACAAAACTGTTGAAGAGGCATGGGAATTTTTTAAAAGCACATTATTGCAAGTACAAGAGGACTTCATACCTGTTTCTAGCAAGAATAAATCTAGGAAATTGCAACCTAGGTGGTTTAATAGGGACATAAAGTATAAAGTAAGGAGGAAAAGGGCTTTGTTCCAGAGATGGAAAATAACTGATGATGACATAATAAAGCAAGAGTATCTAAATCTACAGGCTGAATTAAAAAATGACATTAGACGAGCTAAAAGGAATGTCGAAAGGAAGATCGCATTGGAGGCTAAGGATGACGTTAAAAGTTTCTTCCAGTATTTTAACTCTAAAAGAGCTCTAAAAGCTGAAATTACTAATCTGCAGGATAGTAAGGGTCTTATAATTGAAAACGACATTGACATAGTAAATGAGTTCAATGATAGTTTTGCACGGGTATTCACTGTCGAGGACACTAGTAACTTCCCAGTTCTTATTACTAATCCAACATCGTCTATAACTAATATATATATAACTGAAGCTGATGTTTTGCAAAGCCTAGCTAAGCTCAAAATAAATAAATCACAGGGCCCTGATGGCATCTTACCTATAGTGTTAAAAGAGATGAGGGATATTATTTGCCGACCCTTAACATTACTGTTTCAAAAATCCTTATCTGAAGGTGTGGTACCTTCTGATTGGAAGCATGCCAACATAACGCCCATTTTCAAAAAAGGGGATAGAAGTAATTTGTCAAACTATAGGCCAATCAGTCTAACTTGTATAACTGGTAAAGTTATGGAGGCTATAATCAAAGAGAAAATGGTAGATTACCTGGACTCAAATAACATTTTGAGGGATAGCCAGCATGGATTTAGGAGAGGTAGATCCTGTTTAACAAATCTGTTGGAGTTCTTTGAGGAAGCTACTCAGGAAGTTGATGATAAGAAGGCCTATGATGTCATCTATTTAGATTTCCAAAAGGCTTTTGATGTTGTTCCCCACAAGAGGCTCTCACTTAAACTCAAAGCGACAGGTATTTTAGGAACTGTAGCGACTTGGATTGATAACTGGTTAACGGATAGGAAGCAGCGAGTAGTTATAAGAGGCTCGATGTCACAGTGGGCCTGCGTTCATAGTGGGGTACCGCAGGGTTCAATTTTAGGACCACTTTTGTTCCTAATTTACATAAATGATATAGACACCAATATATACAGTAAACTGGTGAAATTTGCAGATGACACCAAGGTGGGTGGTGTAGCAGATACTGAACTAGCGGCTCAGCAGCTACAGCGGGATCTTAATTTAATTAGTGACTGGGCTGACACCTGGCAGATGAAATTTAACATAGACAAATGTAAGGTACTCCATGTAGGGAGCAGAAATATAAAGTCCAGGTATTTTATGGGACCTACTGAAATAAAGGTAGCTGATTATGAGAAAGACCTTGGTGTGTATGTTGATGCTTCCATGTCTCATTCTCGCCAGTGCGGGGAAGCAATAAAAAAGGCCAATAGGATGTTGGGGTATATCTCCAGGTGTGTGGAGTTTAAGTCAAGGGAGGTAATGCTAAGATTATACAATTCCTTGGTGAGACCTCACCTAGAATATTGTGTACAGGTTTGGTCACCATATCTTAAAAAGGACATAGCGGCCTTAGAAAAGGTGCAGCGTAGGGCCACAAGAATGATTCCTGGTCTTAGAGGAATGTCATACGAGGAAAGGTTATTTGAGCTAAATCTGTTCAGCCTCAAGCAAAGGAGACTGAGGGGGGACATGATCCAGGTCTATAAGATTCTAACAGGTTTGGATGCTGTTCAACCGAATAGTTACTTCAGCATTAGTTCAAATACAAGAACTCGTGGCCATAGGTGGAAATTAGCGGGAGAACATTTCAAACTGGATTTAAGGAAGCACTTCTTTACACAGCGTGTAGTCAGAGTATGGAATAGTCTTCCTGATAACGTAGTGCAAGCTGAATCCTTGGGTTCCTTTAAATCAGAGCTAGATAAGATTTTAACAACTCTGAGCTATTAGTTAAGTTCTCCCCAAGCGAGCTCGATGGGCCGAATGGCCTCCTCTCGTTTGTATAGTTCTTATGTTCTTATGTATCTGGTTGGCTGTATTGTTCTGAAGATGTGACCTCTGCAGGAGAGTTGAAGTCACTGATATCACAATAGGTATTGATGGTCTCAGTCTGATTTGAATTCCTTTCCGCCTGTCTTCAAGAGATGTTTTCTGTTTCTCCTTCACGTTCTTCCATCTGGTGTCTGGACAATGAATGACCTCGGTTGAGCTTAGTGATGACAACTGCTGGTTGCCAACCATCCGGTCTCTGAATTCTCACTTTTTCTTCAGTGTGAATGTTTTGAAGACATCTTGTTTGTCTGTCATAACATTTCTGTTTGAGTTGTTTCTCCTTCAGCTTGTCATGAGTCTGAATTTTGTTTTCAGGCGTCAGCAAAGTGGTGGATGTGGGAAGTTTAGACTTCAGCCAACGACCCATTAGGAGTTGTGCAGGTGAGTAACCTATACCTTCTAATGGCGTATTGCGATACTCTAACATTGCAATGTAAGGATCTCCCTTAGCATGTTGTGCCTTTTTAAGTCAGTTTTTGACAGTTTGAATCATTCTTTTGGCTTGTCCATTTGACTGAGTGTGACCTGGGCTTGATGTAATATGTCTGAAATTTTCTGAATTCGAAACTGGCGAATTGCAAACCATTGTCTGAAATAACAATGTTTGGAATGCCATGCCTGACAAAAATTGACTTGAGAGAATTGATGACACTTTGGGTTGTGGTGGCTGATAATTTGAGAATCTGTGGGAATTTGGAATAAAAATACAGAGAATATATTCTGATCCATTGTGGTGGAAAAGATCTGTTCCGATCTTGGACCATGGTCTTCCTGGTAATGAATGTGGAATTAGAGGCTTGCGTGGATTATTGTTTTTGTTGGTGTTACGTACAGAGCATTGTGACACATATTCTTCAATCTGCGCTGACATATTTGGCCAATATAAAAAGTCTCTTGCTCTTCCTTTGCATTTTACTACTCCTAAATGCGATTTTGAATCTTACCAAGCATTTCTTGTCGCAGCTGAGTTGGTACTATGAGCTTTGCAGCTTTGAATGGTAATCCTGATGTGTAATTAATTTCTTCCTTGAATCTCCAGTACGTTCGAATTTCTTTAGGAACAGCGTCTCTGCCATCCCTTCATTGTCATCATGTGTAATTGCTGCATCTCAGGATCAGCAGCTATTGCTGTTCGGAACGTGGTCAGCTTTTCAGTTGTTATGGGCAGCTGGGGTGTAACCCAATTAAATTCAAGTTCTTCACCAAGCAAATCTTCAGCTTGCTTGTTTGATAAGCCCTGCTCAATGCATCAGCAATGTGCATTTCTTTTCCAGGTTTGTGTATTACATTGAAACTGTACCTTTGAAGTCTGAGCATCTATTTTGTGTAGTGGCTTTTTGAATATTGTCTCTAAGGGTTTGTGGTCACTCTCCAGTAGAATGTGTTTGCCATGCACATATTGATGGAATTTTTCACAACCATACACTATGGCTAACAGCTCTTTTTCTATTTGTGCATACCTGCGTTTGGAATCTTGTGAGTGCATGAGATCCATAGGGAACAGGTCTTCCTTCTTGGAGAACTACTGCTCCTATGCCTTCAAAATTGGCATCTACTGATAGTGTCACAGGTTTGTTCACATCGTAGAACTTCAGTATCGGGGCATTTGTTCTTGTTTGTATTTCCAACACTCTGAATTTTATTTACTTCAACTTCTTCATTCAGGACTTTTGGATCAGATCTGATTCTCATAATAATCTTGCATGCAGCTGATCTTTCCTGATGCTGCACACAATTCTGTCTCTAATCAGTGAGTCATTTAATTCACCGAATTCACAATCTTTTGCCTTATTTTTCAGGTCTGTGACGTACACGTCAATGCTTTCAGAAGGACCTTGAGCTCTCGTGATGAACAAATGTCGAATATACGGTAAGTACTTTCTTGGCTCACAGTAGTTTCTGAACTTGTTTTTTAACAGATCTATTTTATCACGTTCTTCCTCGGTGAATTCTAGCGTGTTATTCACCTTCACAGCTTCTTCTCCCGCGACGTGCAGAAATGTGGCACACTGAATTTTCTCCGACCTCTCGGCAATTCCACTTGCAGTTACAAATAGGTCATATTTTTGTACCCATAGCTTCCAGTTTTCCGCAAGGTTGCCTTGTAAACATAGAGGCGAAGGTGGTTGTAATTGCTTCTATGGCATAAAATCCCGTTCTGACACCGTGTAATGTTCCTTAACTGAATTTGCAAAGACAGGCGTACGACCATGTGCTGTGCTCAGAATCACTTTTCAAATAATGTCGTCTCCTTCATAACCAGGAACGTTTCTCATGTTCACACTGCAAGAACTCGGCCTGATTGTAGTTCCTTAGGGACAGTTCAGGAACCCTTTAGTACCTCCTCCAGACTAAGTACTTTTAGTTTGAACATAAACTATTGGGGCGGTGCTTACAGTGATACAGCTGATTGGTTAACCACAAGCACTGCCAGAAACATTACTTCTCTTCCTCTTTTTAAATCTAGACTCAAAACTCACTTGTTTAAAATTGTTTATTCAACATAACCTTTTTTTTATTCTGTCTTTTTAATTTGTATTGTTTTATATAGATTTTGTAAATTGTTTGCTTTTATGTTTGTTTTTTATCATTTGTTGTGTACAGTGTCCTTGAGTGTCTTGAAAGGCGCTTTTAAATAAAATGTATTATTATTATTATTATTATTATTAAACTTGGAAGTTATGCTGAAGTGCAGAGAGAAGTGGAGCAAAAATTGAGCAAATGGAATTATTTTTATATTTCACTTACATTTACTGAGTACATTTTTTGCTTGCATCTCCCTATTTTTGCATCGGAAAATTCAAACGATAACCACTTTACTTTTGTCTAATATTGTTACTGCTGGTGTTATGCTGAAAAAGTCATCCCTGGCGTAGAATGCATGTCTGTCTCTGGAGTTCACTCCATGGAAACTAGCAAAAGGAAAGCTGTATTTTCTATTTTTAACGATTGTTTCTGTCTATGTAAGCTCATAGAACGTATCTAACATATCACACGACATTGTACTTTTTTAACATATACAACATAGTTTAGTGCCGGTGAGCACTTGTAAATAGTCCCAGGTGTATCTTTTCTTGGTGTTTATACACTACACTATATTGCCAAAAGTTTTGGGACACCTGCGTTTAAGTGGCACCGTGTGGCTCAGTGGGCTAAGCTTGTGTGCCTGTAATCAGAAGGTCACCAGTTCAAACCCAGCCTCAGCATGTCTGCAGGTCCTTCAGCAAGGACCCTAACTCCTTGGGTGCTGCTATAGGTGACCCACCTTACACTTCAGCTCTCCTCTCTCTTGGGATCATTTCCTTTTCCATTTGACCCAGCTCTAAAGTACAACAACAAACCGCTAAATTAATAATATTTTATTATTTATAATGGGGCATGTGTTTGAAACATAAACCAACGACAGTCTCTGAGGGATTCAGTCTCCCAGGGACACAAATCCTAATCAGAACTTCATAAAAACAGCCCAAATGGTGCCCCTTGCTTAGAGTGATGGGGGGGGGGGGCTGTCATCTGAGACACTGTAACTGCAGCCCACCAATGTAACACATCAGGCTGATGCAGTAAGCTTCTAATGGACTGTCCTCCGACCACACAGATGGAGAGATAGCCTGGGTAGCCATTTACTGCCTTAAAACATCCCCTGTTCTCTATTCTCTCACCATCTCTCTCCCTAAGTCTGTTTATATCTCTATGACTCCTTTTATTTTGTTCCAATGAACAGTGTAATTAATACATTATTTATATCTCTGTGTGCTCATGGTGCAAGCTTTTCAAGACCGAGATTTCAACGATTCATTCCACCCAGTTGTCTGACTGTAGTCACACGAGGGTGCAGTTACTCTCCAATTTACGTGGCATCAGGTCCACCGCGAATCGATGAGGACGGACCATGCAGGACAGAACCTCCCGACCGCGACTCTCCGCCCAACATGTGGATGAGAAGAGGCAAGAACGTTCTGTTAATGTTACTGTGAAAAACTGAATTTAAAAAGCGCAGCTGCCTTATAGTTTAATTCAAACATTTAAAGGATAAGCAATTTCTAGTCTTACAATGTTGAATCCAACTGCATATACCCTCAAAGGATTTTCCTCCCAGAGGCTAAATTATCAGAAAAGGTATTTAATTCTTCACTTGTGGGGTATCTGTCTGGTTCCAGTACCTCAGGTTCCCACAGAGTTTGGACGTAAACAGGTTCTCGCCCGTTTATGGCTTAACCCCTCCCATGCTGGACACAGACCGTTCAAAGCACTACGCTCCAGCGTCATTCAACACCAGAACCACATACCACAAAAACAGCTTCTTCCCCTCAGCAGTTGAACTCATCAACAATGACATTGCCCCCCCCCACTCTGCACACAGATAATCTGATTTTTGCACCTGTCTATTCTACTTTGCAGATCACATATGTGCTATTTCAATACTCAGTTAATTTCCTGCCCCTTAAACATTTTAATATTTATTAATGGAATATTGAATAGCTTTTGCACTGTTTTTTGATCCTGTTTGTGTCTTAGTACTTGTGACATTGTTACTCATTGTACACAGTGTTCTTTTTGTACTGAGCACCACTGTACCAAAGTAATTTCCTTCTAGGGTAACCCCCTTAGCAAAAAAAAACTTTACTGATGACCAAAATACGCCCCATTCTGATGTTCAGGCGACAGCCAGAATCGTGAGAGTGATGCAAGCCCATTGATGATCCCAATATCGAACTGAGGAACTTGAGACTGAACCAGCCTGGACATCATCACAATGGCCTTTTATAACTGCTTAAGAAGACTCTGGAGCCACTGGAGAACACAGGAGCACAGGCACACGCTCACGGCATTGTGTCTGTGGGCCATATCACGCTTCGGAGGGCTCTAAGAATGAAGTCCATTTGCATGTCCGACAGCAAACCTCACAAGGATTTAAATTAGTAACTTACCATGCACAAAGGCCCCCACCAGCCAGGAAAAACGTGACCAAAATGCAAACTCATCCAGGAAATCCCTCTTCTGGTCTGATTAATGCAACCATTATGTAAAATCAAATTAAATCCATGTGGCTTCGAAGGCCATACCTGGGTCTTATCTGACCTCTTGTAAACAGCACTGCCCGCATACAGCCCATAGCCATGTACACATAGCTGCCACCCGGGTGGCACTCGGTCAAAAGCGCCACATGAAATCCTTCCCACATAATAACTGATTCTGGGCCAGATCCACTTGCATCTCCTTTAGTCTGGGCAGCAGTGACATTTGGGCAAGATGGTCTTTGCCAAAATCTGTCTAAATGCGTACAGTTAGTCTGCATACACTCTGAACGTGCACTGGACCATATAGGTAAGATCAGTCACTTACCAGATATGCAGCTGATGCGCTAAGAGTCTGAGGGACGATTGTCCCATATAGCAAGATGAGTCTAAACTGGATCTGGGCCAAATGTTCAGAAATCGCTACAGATCCATAAGCTGGAACTGGTCCGGCCTGTATCTGCACCAGTGAAAAGTTTATGTATATATATGTGTGTGTGTATATATATTAAATCATTTATTGGTCAAGGAAAAAAAAAAAAAAAAAAACAAAAAAACAAAAAAAAAAAAACATAATATACAACACAATATATATGCAATATACAGAGCCCACACAGGGGTAGTGGGTGGCTCAGTGGGCTAAGGCTCTATGCCTGTGATCAGGTGGTCACTGGTTCAAGCCCAGCCTTAGCAGAACAGTCACAGGGCAGAGCCCAGAGCAAGGGCTGTGCAACTCACAGAGACAGGTACTACACATGTGAGTGAATCCTTTATTTGTCAAGAAAGGGGAAAAAAAACACATATACACGATATACAGAGCACATGCACAGGAGTGCAAGTGGCTCAGCAGTTTAAGCCTCTGTACCTATGATCAGAAGGTCACTGGTTCAAGCCCAGCCTCACCAGATTAGTCACAGGGCAGACTCTAGAGCAAGGGCCTTAACCTGAGCACTCAGAGACAGGTACTACATGTGAGTGAATCCTTTATTTATCAAGAAAGGGGAAAAAAACACATATACACGATATACAGAGCACATGTACAGGAGTGCAAGTGGCTCAGCAGGTTAAGCCTCTGTGCCTGTGATCAAAAGGTCACGGGTTCAAGCCCAGCCTTGGCAGAACAGTCACAGGGCAGTCCCTAGAGCAAGGGCCTTACTCCTAACACCCACAGAGACAGCTGCTGCATGTGTGGGAATCCTTTATTTGCAATTTTTTGGGCAAAAAAAGGGAGTGGTGAGTGGTTTAACCTCTGTGCTGTGATCAGGTCAGTGGCTCAAGCCTGCCCTCCGCAGAATAGTTACAGGGCAGGTCCTTGAGCACACTGGCTGATTCTGTAGTGAGAACACGCACGCACGCACGCACGCACGCACACACACACACACACACACACACACACACACACACACACACACACACACACACACACACACACACACACACACACACACACACACACACACACACACACACACACACACACACACACACACACACACACACACTCTCTCTACAGGGTCAGTCAGTGAGTTCAAGGGCCTGCCCTGTAACTATTCTGCGGAGGGCAGGCTTGAACCACCAAACACAACCTTCTAATCACAAGCACAGAGACTTAGCCAACTGAGCCACTCACCAGCTCCACTTGGATTGGATCTGAATTTAACTTTTTACTCTCAACCATGTACGGGCCAGACCAGATCCAGTTTACAGATCTGTAGAGATTTCTGAACAACTTTTGGCCCAGATCCAGTTCAGACTCCACTTGCTATGTGGCCCTCAGACTCTTAGCACATCAGCTCTGTAATGTCCGCAGTGGATTTACTTCTCTGCATTGCACTTGGTGATGCAAGGCTTGGATGCGGCTGCTCGGCCATGGAAACCCATTCCATGAAGTTGTTTACACACTGTTCTTCAGCTAATCTGAAGGCCACATGAAGTTTGGAGGTCTGTAGCTATTGACTCTGCAGACAGTTGGTGACTTCTGCACACTGTGCGCCTCAGCATGCGTTGTCCCCGCTCGGTGATTTTACTTCATGGCTGAGTTCACCGTGGAATATTAGTTAGTGAGGAAATTTCACGAATGGACTTATTGCACAGGTGGCATCCTATCACGGTACCACGCTTGAAGTCACTGAGCTACTGTGTGTGAGCCTTCCAGGTTGTTGTGTGACCTCCCTGCGTTTACCTGCTATGTGTGGCGCTGTGCTGTTCCTTAAGTACGGTCCTTTTCAGGACAACATTAAAGGAGCAACTTTGTGCCAGTTCCTGCCTCATGTTTGTTTGCCACCTCCATCACTATGTCTTGGTCTGCCTGGCACCACAATACAAACAAATGAAACAGGCTGCGGCTCTGAAAATTTATTTACTACAGGCATGTGACTATCGATTTAATAGTTCAAAAGAACAGACGACACTCGTCTCCAAATTCCATTCAGAAACCATGCTTGATGCCGCGCTCAGTCTAAATATAATGACAATGATGGTGTAGGAATATATTGTTCATGTGTTTGCTAGGAAATGCACGACTTAAATCTGGCTGTTTTTAACCAGCATGCCGGCTTACCTAAATACATTGACACACCTCTGGGTTGCAGCACTGTCTGCAACATCATTACAGTGTGTAACTGAGGTATGCATTACTGAGAACCATGAGCTAAATAAATACAAACACCAACTAAGGATGCACAGATCAATACTTAAATGTATTATAACCAGTGGTTCCAGTAACACTAGATAGCTGCAAAGAACTGTACTTCAAGAAGCTGTATAAATTCTAAAGAAATTGGCTATTAACATAATGAAATATAAAGTACAGATATTTTATGGGTTCCACTGAAATAAAGGTAGCTGATTACGAGATCTCGGTATGTATGTTGATGTTTCCATGTCCCACTCTCGCCAGTGTGGGGAAGCAATAAAAAAGGCGAACAGAATGTTGGGTTATATCTCTAGGTGTGCGAAGTTTAAGTCAAGGGAGGTGATGCTACAATTATACCATTCCTTGGTAAGACCGCATCTAGAATATTGTGTGCAGGTTTTGTCACCATACCTTAAAAAGGACATTGTGGCCTTAGAAAAGGTGCAACAGAGGGCTATGAGAATGATTCCTGGTCTTAGAGGAATGTCTTATGAGGAGAGGTTAGCGGAACTGAATCTGTTTAGCCTTGAGCAAAGGAGACTAAGGGGGGATATGATTCAGGTCTATAAGATTCTAACGGGTCTGGATGCTGTTCAGCCAAATGACTATTTCAATATTAGTCTAAATACTAGAACTCATGGCCATAAGTGGAAATTAGCAGAACATTTTAAAACAAATTTGAGCAAGCACTTCTTTACACAGCGTGTAGAGTATGGAATAATCTTTTTGCTAGTGTAGTGGAAGCTAGAACCATGGGTTCCTTTAAATCAGAGCTAGATAAGATTAACAACTCTGAGCTATTAGTTAAGTTCTCCCCAAACGAGCTTGAGGGGCCGAATGGTCTCCTCTCGTTAGTAAATTTCTTATGAGATTCTTTACATACATAGGCTTATATTTCAGTTGTATGCTGGGTTTGGATTACAAGATACTATACCACAGTGATAAATATCAGGGACCAGTATAAATACTATCCCATTCGAAATGCACACTAGACGGAAATCAGCATCAAGAGCATTACGTTAAAAGGGAAACGGGTGCTCTTTCGAGACTTTTTAGGCGGCTCTTAAAAGAGCCTTTGTTTGAAGGCAATTTCTACCACAAAAAAATTAAGCACGTTCACCGCGGATACGGCGAGCCAGCTGAATATCTTTAGGCATGATGGTGACTCGCTTGGCATGAATGGCGCACAGATTGGTGTCCTCAAACAAACCAACCAGATAGGCCTCGCTTGCCTCCTGCAGCGCCATAACAGCCGAACTCTGGAAGCGCAAGTCGGTCTTGAAATCCTGAGCGATTTCCCTCACCAGACGCTGGAAGGGCAGCTTGCGGATCAGCAGCTCGGTGGACTTCTGGTAACGCCGGATCTCTCGCAGAGCCACAGTTCCGGGCCTGTAGCGATGAGGCTTCTTGACGCCGCCTGTGGCCGGAGCACTTTTACGTGCCGCTTTGGTAGCCAGCTGCTTCCTGGGCGCTTTGCCACCAGTGGACTTACGCGCAGTCTGCTTGGTTCTTGCCATGCTTACGACTTCACTATATTTCGGAAATAGGACTGTAGGTTTCTCTGCTGCGACGCGAAGTTTTAAAGCAATACTGAGCCGTTTCGATTGGTTGAGTTTTTTCCACGCTGGTACATTGATGTCTTCGTTCCTCTTCTTATTGGGTGAGGAGCTTTGGCGCCCAAAATCAAATACGCCCCCCGGCCTTTTCAGCTGTCACTATGGAAATTACAAACGAAACGTCCAACAAAAGTTTTATGTATATTCAGCATCAAAAACATGACCAGTAAATAGAAGCTTCTGGCTGCTAGTAAACTGCATATCAGCAAAATGTGTGTTGAAAATTGTACGTATGGGGGCAGAATGATGCGTGATAAAGTGAATGGCCCCGTTCATTGAAGATTAGACCGCATGCACGCAAAACACACAGAAATACACACCAGCAAAACCGACATTGAAGTACCATGGTAGTATATCGATTAAGTGCAACTGGTGGAGAAAAAAAAACCCATTATAAACGTAAGGGAAGACCCAAGAAAAAAAAAAACTATTCCAATATTTTTTTTGGGGGGTCCACGTTAGCCCGGACTTCGCGACAAAAACCTTGTGCGTCTTCTGAGTAATTCTGACCAGGGTAGCTTGCATACATTATGTTTAGGGACCCACATCATGCTTTTAATGCATCGAGAATTATAAGAGCAATACAAAACGCGGTCAGCTGACGTCTTCGCCAACCTAAGACTTTCACCCTTTTCAGAAAGAAATTGGTGGCTCTTAAATGAGCCGTTTGGGGACCCACACCATGCTTTTAATACATCGAAAACTATAGGCGCAACATAAAACACGGTCGACTGACGCCTTCACCAACCTAAGATTTTCACCCTTTTGCGAAAAAATTGGTGGCTCTTAAAAGAGCCGTTTGGTGGTCAATGCAAGTCCAAGACGCTAGTTTACTTGGTCTTAGCCGGCTTCTCAGTCTTCTTGGGCAGCAGCACAGCCTGGATGTTGGGCAGCACGCCGCCCTGTGCGATAGTTACGCCACCCAGCAGTTTGTTCAGCTCTTCGTCGTTACGAACAGCAAGCTGCAGGTGACGAGGAATGATGCGCGTCTTCTTGTTGTCGCGGGCAGCGTTACCAGCCAACTCCAGGATTTCAGCAGTGAGGTATTCTAGCACAGCAGCCAAATAGACTGGAGCTCCAGCACCAACTCGCTGTGCATAGTTACCTTTGCGGAGCAGCCTGTGAACACGGCCAACAGGGAACTGCAAGCCAGCCCTGGAAGAACGAGTCTTGGCCTTAGCCCGAGTTTTGCCACCGGTTTTGCCCCTACCACTCATCTTAATACCACTAGCAGAAATAGCAACAATAATACTTTACCTTCCGGGCTGCCTCACTTATACGAAATACAACAATTTCATTGGCTGCACCCGTTCATGTGACGTTGTCCAATCAAATCGAAGGACTGAACCTCACAAATGTTGAATGGCGGCGCGATTAATTCCTTAGTATTTTTATTTGCTATTAAAATGTTTATACGCAATACTTTGCCTGACAATAAAACGTGCAATATGGTTATTGTACATTTTCAGTATTATCTATTAAAATGTTTCATTTTCGATGCATAGACGCTTAATAATTACGTATACATTTGTTTTCTAGATGTAATTCATCTCATTTTACAAGGCATGCCAAAGTCAACATACAACTATAATGGAAAGAAACACTTAACCGTGTCGCTGTGTATTCCCCACCCTACATAAGACGTTTCTGCAGTGTAAAATCATAGTTTAGGTGAAATATAATTTAAAGACAACGCTCTGTTTCTGAGATCAGTGGGTGGCTCTTAAAAGAGCCTTTGTTTTCCCAAGGTCTGGAAGTCAGCGCCTGTTCCTTCACTTCTTCTTGGGAGCGGCTTTTCTGGCTTTGGTAGCCTTGGGTTTAGCGACTTTAGGCTTGGCTGCCTTTGCTTTCTTTGGGCTTTTGGTGGCCTTCTTTGCTGCCGCCGGCTTTTTCGCCTTCTTGGGACTCTTGGTGGCTTTCTTGGCTACGGCCGGCTTCTTTGCCTTCTTGGGAGACTTTTTGGCGGCCGCCGGCTTCTTCGCTGGGGAGGCCGCCGCCTTCTTGGGCTTCTTCGCCGCTGCCGGTTTCTTTGCTGCTGGCTTCTTGGCCTTAGGAGCGGCTTTCTTCGCGGGCTTCTTGACGGTTTCGCTCTGCTTCTTGTTCAGCTTGAAGGAGCCAGAGGCGCCGGTTCCCTTGGTCTGAACCAGAGTCCCTTTGGTCACCAAAGCCTTAATCGCTAGCTTTAGGCGGGAGTTGTTCCTCTCCACGTCGTAGCCACCGGCTGCCAGAGCCTTCTTCAGAGCGGCAAGAGACACGCCACCCCTTTCTTTGGAGGCGGACACAGCCTTCACAATCAGCTCCCCGACACTGGGACCTGATTTCTTAGGCTTAGGTGCCGCTTTCTTCTTGGGTGCCTTGGCCGGAGCGGCGGCGGGAGCCGGAGCAACTTCTGCCATTTTCCTATTAACTCTTCACTTTCGGATGTGCCACACAATCAGCGAATCTGGTCTGTTCGTACTGGTGCGTCACGGTGGGTCCTCCTTAAACTCGCCATGAGAACCATGTAGACTCAACCTCCACGCCGCTGTCTGTGCAGAGCGCGCGACGTCGCTTTCACTTGTGTTTTCTCCTCGCGCAAAACTGCGTTAAAATCAGCCGATGAGCTGTATTAGTGTTTACTAACAAATGTGGCCTTAATATAAGATCCGTCTATTTGAAAGTAAGTTGTGTTTTTCCAGAGATCACACTGGATATTATTTGAATTCCTCAAAAACTTTGCTTCCATCCCGAAGATCAGCTAACGTTCACGGCTTTTGCCTTGATTTTAGGGGAAATAACACATTAAAACATTACAGCTAAAGACCGAATACGGGGTAGCAGTTTACAGCAAGACCCTTTACATTTAAATAACGTGGTTGTGTTCCCGTTATGGCATTCCCCAATTTTTAAAACGGATCAACCTCTAGTTCATTAAAGCACACTTGAGACTTCATCTAAGTACCCGCGCTACTCATTTCAAAAGAGATTCTGTCTCCTTTATACATTACCCTCATAATGGATAAAGCCATAAACCGAACGATATGCAACATATAAAAAGTGGAATAAAGTGATGAAGTAGAATTTAAAAACTTAGTAGAAATGACTTCCCTATTACCAGCACTGCGCTCATTACACACTTTCTTCTCTTATCTCAGCTAGCAACGTATGACATAATGTATGCTTAATTCTGATTTCGCCTTCAATCACAATAATACCAATTATTTAGCTACAATGTACAACTCGATCCATTTTCGCCTTACCTGGGTATTCGTTCTATTTTATTATTATTGATAAGAATAAAAATAATAAATGTATATCTCCCAAAATATGGCCCCTTTTAAGCTGTATCAGGTTTTCTTGGTTCTCCCTCATTTTTCAAATGGCAACTAAAACAAGTGTAATGGTATCACGTGTGGACAGTTGAACATAATTGTTCATTGCTTCACACAAATCTCCAGATGTTTCAGTACACGCATTCACGTGGTCTTGTACCATTGTCATCAACTGAGATTATTTTCATTTGCTTTAGTTTTTTGCACATGCAAAACTGTATATGTAACTGATCATAATGTAAGCCACCACACACCAAGCAGTTCACCAAACTTTCAGAATGAAATTCAAAAATAAATCCAAAAATTCGCAGCGATGTGGAATTGTTGTATCTTTGCTCCACACAGTACATGATTTTCATTCCATTTTGTTCTCGTATTGCCATTTTGCAGTGCTATGTGACTTTTCTATTCACTATTTATTGTACTGTGTCTTGAGATCTGAAAAATGCACGTGAGTGTTTTCTCTTGGCAGTGAACTTTACATACTGTAAGGTAGAGCTTTGCACTGGTGAAACCGGTATCTATGACAAGAATAAAAATTAGTTTGCTAGGAAAAATGATCAGTCAGTGAGAATTGCGGAGCTCAGCCACATACAGTTGTGTTCAAAATAATAGCAGTCCGACATGACTAACCTGATTAATCACCGTTTTTGGTAGAAATTATATTTCTACATGGCAAATAATTTACTAGTAGGTGTAGTAGAGTAATGGAAAACCAACAGACCCAACAGTCATGACATGCATGCTGCTGATTATGTATAACAGAATCATTACTTCAAAGGGGTGAGTTCAAAATAATAGCAGTGTGAAGTTCAATTAGTGAGGTCATTCATTCTGTGAAAAACCAGGTGCCAATTATGGGCCTTATTTAAGGATGGAAGGCAGCAAATGTTGTACATGCTGGTTATAGTGCATTTCTCTTTGAAATTCCGAGTAAAATGGGTCATTCCAGACATTGTTCAGAAGAACAGCATGCCTTGATTAAAAAGTTGATTGGAGAGGGGAAAACATATGAAGAAGTACAGAAAATGATGGGCTGCTCAGCTAAAATGATTGGTAATGCTTTAAAATGGCAACCAAGACCTACAAGATGTGGAAAAAGATGAAAAACTACCATTCGAATGGATCAAAGAATAGCCAAAATGGCAAAGAGCCAATGATCAGCTCCAGGAAGATCAAAGAAGGTCTAAAGTTACCTGTGAGTCCTGTTACAATCAGATGACGCCTATATGAAGCCAAGCTATCTGCAAAAAGCTCCCGCAAAGTCCCATTGCTGAAAAAATGACACGTGCCGAAGAGGTTACAATTTGCCAAACTGACTGGCCTAAAGAGAAACGGCACAACATTTTGTGGACTGATGGAAGCAAGATTGTTCTTTTTTGGGTCTAGTGGCTGCAGACAGTTTGTCAAATGACCCCTAAACACTGAATTCAAGCCACAGTACACTGTGAAGACAGTGAAGCATGGTGGTGCAAGCATCGTGATATGGGGATGTTTCTCATACTACGGTAGTGGGCCTATTTATCGCAAACCAGGGATAATGGATCAGTTTGAATACCTCAAAATACTTGAAGAGGTCATGTTGCCTTATGCTGAGGAGGAAATGCCCTTGAAATGGGTGTTTCAACAAGGCAACGACCCCGAACACATGAGCAACATCTTGGTTCCAGACCAACAAGATTGATGTTATGGAGTGGCCAGCCCAATCCCCGGACCTTAATCCAATAGAAAACTTGTGGGGTGACATCAAAAATGCTCTTTCTGAGGCAAAACCAAGAAATTTAGTCCAATCAGGCTGCAATACCTGTTCACAGGTGCCAGAAGTTGGTTGACTCCATACAACACAGATGTGCAGCATTTATCAGAAACAGTGGTTATACAATTAAATATTAGTTCAATGATTCAAAGGAAAGCAAAATCTTCAAACATTTTTCAGTTCATACAGTGAATCTTTGAGTTTGTAAAGAAGAATGTGGACACTGCTACTTTTTTGAACAGCCTAATATTCCCTTTCCTTCACTTTCTGTAAAGGAGTAACACAAATGTGATGAATTTCTCTTCTTGTTTTGATTAGGAATAGAATTTGCTATGATCCTGATGCATTTGGTATATGGAAATAAAAACTATTATAAGGATTTTCAGCTTCATTCACTTTTTTAGACACACTGCTACTTCTATTGTTTTTATTTTTGCGGCTCTATTCTTGTACTGTCCACTTTCTGCCTTGACAGTCTAAATTTCCCATTTGTGGGATTAATAAAGTTTTATCTTATGAACCGGCCTATAGTCCGTGTCATATGGCATACTGCTGTATTTTGAGATTCACCAAGAATTTGCCCCCCATAGCAAAATTCAAAATGCTAGTGGTTAAACAGTAGCTATATATAGCTATATGTAGCTATATGTAGCTATATATATATATATATATGATATTGTCAGAACAGCATGAACAATTAGATATACAGATACCTCTGGCCATGGACTGGCCACCTGGCATACCGGGAATTTCCCAGCGGGTCGATGCATATCTGGACCCCCGTTCAGCAGAATAGTTCTGGCTATGCCTGCCAAGGCCACGGACATGCGCAGTCACACACATGGACGCTCAAAATTTCCTATTGACATAAAAATCTAGCTGCACGCACAAAAACCACAAATTCTCAGCAGACCCCTGGCGACAAAATTTATTTGACTTATGTAAATAAGGGATGTTATAACATGGATGTCCAGCACAAAATCAGTCCACTGCTTTAAGGCATCACTCTACACATTTGACCAGTAATAAATAACTAGATCTAAACCACATGCAAAATATAGAGCTGTTAAGGTGAAATAATATAACCACCGAACGGCTAATTGAGGAGCTTTTAAAATCCTTCCTCTTCCAGAATTTCACATGAACACATCACAGTAACAATTCTACACTAATCCTTCAAACTAAGAATTTGTAAACAACCTTCAAGCGAACTCTGTGTCCTAATTTTAGTCATTTCTAGTTCAGCATATAACCACAATATGAAACCCCGTAAGCGCGAAAAGCTTCGCGACGGCGTTTGCTCTCTTCCGACTTTATAGGTGGCTCTTAAAAGAGCCTTTGGTTTCCTTTTGCAAAGCGGCAGAAGCTTTACTTGGAGCTGGTGTACTTGGTGACCGCCTTGGTTCCCTCAGAAACGGCGTGCTTGGCCAGCTCGCCAGGAAGCAGAAGGCGCACGGCTGTCTGGATCTCCCTGGAAGTGATGGTGGAGCGCTTGTTGTAGTGAGCCAGGCGGGACGCCTCACCAGCGATACGCTCGAAGATATCATTGACGAAAGAATTCATGATACCCATGGCCTTGGAAGAAATACCCGTGTCCGGGTGAACCTGCTTCAGGACCTTGTACACGTAAATGGCGTAGCTCTCCTTCCTAGACCTCTTGCGCTTCTTTCCCCCCTTTCCGGCAGTCTTCGTCACTGCCTTCTTCGAGCCCTTCTTGGGCGCAGACTTCGCTGGTTCAGGCATGTTTCCTACTCGCTATCAAACACAAGCAATGGGAAGCAAGATAACTCGACCTCCTTATATAATGGTTGTATCCAAATCAGACAGGAAACCTCGGAAAGCCATTTCATTGGACAGCTAAAGACCGCCAGATGACATTCAAATTCTATTGGCTCAGTTCTACTACTCTCACGAAGCCCTTTTTCTTACATACAGCCATTCCGCACTCAGGAATTCACAAAGTAAAATGGTATTATTTTAATACGTTTTATTTTATTGCCTTATTTAGCCATTTTAAGGTAGGCTGACTTTCGAGCACGGCTAACCACCACCATAGAAATAACAATCAGATGCGTTTCTCTCAAATTGTTGGCCTCAAACATATCTCGGTCCCTCCAAGATTTTTGCCTCAGCAGAAATCAACGCAAATTAACTTCGCTGTAGGAACACAACGAACACGTCTCATTTACCAAAAAAACCGAAGCATAAGCTGTTTAGTTGAAGCATTTTAGCAGTCTACCACACTATATTATTTCAGTGTAGCTGTTCGAACGATTCACGGCCACATTATGATTTTCACGGATGTTGATCATCTTAATAAAGCCATAATCCGCACAGAAATTGTGACCTGAGCCGGCAGAACACGACTTTAATGGAATGTCCTCAAAATTAAAGTTCCTGGGGTCGCATTCTTGCCATTTCCTGCGTTTCATGTGTTACATATAGTACGATAACTACATTGCAATTAATAAGCAGCTACAGACTCATGCGTCTTGTTCTGGGGTGGGGGGACAGAAATCCACCCATAGCGTGAAATCGCTAATTCATTCGCGCACTATTGTGCAAAGTGCGTCCTTAAGAAAAACACCCATTGATCATAGCACGCAATACTTGATTTGCCTTTTAGGACGAAGTGTGTGGCTCTGAAAAGAGCCTTTGGGTCTTTAGATTTCCTCGCTGTAGCTTTCACGCTTAGCCGCCGAAGCCGTACAGAGTGCGGCCCTGACGCTTGAGAGCGTACACAACATCCATGGCGGTGACGGTCTTCCTCTTGGCGTGCTCGGTGTAGGTAACGGCGTCGCGAATGACGTTCTCCAGAAACACCTTCAGCACGCCACGGGTTTCTTCGTAGATCAGACCGGAGATACGTTTGACGCCACCTCGGCGGGCAAGACGACGAATAGCCGGCTTGGTAATACCCTGGATGTTGTCGCGAAGGACTTTACGATGGCGCTTAGCGCCACCCTTTCCGAGTCCCTTACCTCCCTTTCCTCGACCAGACATTGTTACTTATGCTTTCGAAGTGAAAATAAAGCGTGCACCGTCTATGTTCTGTTATACACATAAGCACTACCTGATTGAAACCACGGAACAACCTTCATGCCCGATTGGTCGGCTCCAGTGGGTGCCGTAAAACATAGATATTCCGTAAAACATAGATAGCCACGATTTATATACTTGGTCGTCTTTGTCTGTTTCGACCTTTTTTGTCTTTATTCACCATCATGTTTACACATATCACCACTCAGTTTTGTCATTTTACCTGTAAATAATAATAATTATAATGACGAAGACAGTCACTCCGGTTTCCCTCCACAGTCCAAAGACATACTGAGGCTGACTGAGGTTAATAACTTTCCCATAGGTGTGCATGTGTGTGAGTGAATGGTGTGTGGTTGTGCCCTGCGAAGGGCTGGCTCCCTGTCCAGGGTTGTTCCCTGCCTCGTGCCCATTGCTTCCGGGATAGGCTCCGGACCCCCCGCAACCCAGTAGAATAAGCTGGTTGGAAAATGTATGGATGGATGAAGACAGTGTGGCACAGTTACCTCATGCCTTTAGATCTGAGGGTTCAGCTCATATCAGTGATCTCATACATCCGGACTGGCCACAGAGAGCCCAAAGGTCATTTGATCTTCTGCTACTCTCCACACCAACCGGCCATTTGAGGGAGGGCCACCACACTTTCTCAGTAGCCAGGCCCATGTTGTGGAACAAACTCCCTCTCCATGTCCTATCTGCCCCAACCATTGAATGTCTTAAGTCTAGGCTAAAAACATATTTATTTGCTTAGCTTTTTAGATAAATGTGCTGTGTGTTTTATTGATTTTTTTTTGTAAGTGTAATGTTTGTTTGATAATTTTATTTGTTTTATGTAATTTGCTTTTGCCCCCTAGCTTTTTATGCTTATTGTTTTTATTGATGTAAAGCAGTTTGGTCAGCCACTGGTTGTTTTTAACAGTGCTATATAAATAATATGACTTGACTTGCATTGACTGGCCATTTTATTGGGTGCACCTGTTCAAGTGCTTGTTAGAGGAAGTATCTAATCAGCACAATGTATAAAACCATGCAGATACAGATCAGAAGCTGGCCAATTAATATTCACATCAAACACTAGAAAAGAGAAGAAAGGTGATTTTAAGCAGCTTTGAATGTGTCAGACGAGCTGGTATGAGAATTTCAGAAATTTCTGATCTACTAGGATTTTTACACACAATCATCTCTAATATTTACAAATCATGGGCCAAAAAAACATCCAGTGAATGGTGGTGTTCTAGTTCAGTGAAGAATGGCCAGACTGGTTTAAACAGAAGGAAAGGTAACTAACTCAAATAACCACTCGGTATGCAGAACAGCATATCTAAAGGCACAACACGTCAAATCTTGAAGCAGATGGTCTACAGCAGCAGAAGACCATCCTGGGTGCCACTTCTGTCAGTTAAGAACAGGAAACTGAGACTACAATTGGCAGAGGCTCACCAAAATTGAATAACGAAAGTGGAAAGATTGCAAAAACCATGCCTGGTCAGATAAGGTTTGACTTCTGTGACATTCAGATGGTAGGGTCAGAATTTAGCATAAACATGAAAGTATGGATCCATCTTGCCTTGTATCATTTCAGGGTGGTGGTGTAGCAGTGTTGGGGATATTCGCATATGTTTGAATACAAAGACATTCTTATGCAAGTGTGGTAGCAGAACTCAGTAGGTCAAAACTTATGGATAAACTACAGCACTGTTATCCAGCTGCAGTTTGTTCTGGACACTCAGGCAAAGAGGCAGCAGAGCTAAACCAATACAACCAATCAGCATTTTTTACTGAGTTAGAATCAGCACATTGAGGAGGAGCCCAGATTGACCAGGAAATCCAAATCAAGCAGTCAGTGTTCGCTGGGAATGTCTGCTTGAAACCTTTGTGTGAGATGAATTCAACTCACACCTTCAGTAACACTTCTCCCATGTATCAAGTGAAGTCAAGGGTACAGTCTGAATGGGCCACGTTCAGTCATTGCGGCAGCTGCAGAGAGATGTAGCCATTAGTCTGCCAGGGTCCCTCAAGATAGTAATCTTAGAACTCATTGCTGGATACCTGTGGTGAGGGAAACCGTCAAGGTGAAGGAGGAGACTTCAAACCAATGCTTACATGGGTCTCCTGAGACAAAGGTGCTAACAGGCCAGTGAAGGCAGTTACCTAAGTGAAAGCTCACATGTGATAAGTTTGAAGAGGTCATGGGAACAGAGATCAGGTGGCCCCAGGACACCCAAGGAGGGGGAGACAGGACCTTGCTGAGGCCGTCTTCAACTGGCATGGGAAAATGCTGAACATCCATGGAGTGATCAGAGGCTTCTGTAATGGAAAAAAGGTACTGGATAGAAGATTCTGTCCAATGAACCTGATTGAACCTAGGATTCAGGATGATTCATGTGAATTCTGGCCTGATACACAAACACACACACACACACACACACACTATACACAAACATATATATATATATATATATATATATAAATAAAATTACACACACGTGTAAATTTCTATGTAGCTCTGTGCTGAAATTTCACTTTGATGGTAAGACTGAATAACATTTGAAATGGCATCTTAAAGCACAAAAGATTTTGCCAAAGTAATATTCAGAGTTACAAGTGCGCTTCCCTAACCCTTAGGTCATCACTGATTGGTTGGGAAAAGCAGCCATGTTTCCACTCGGCTTCAAACCAAGGACTTTTTGCTTGTAAGGCAAACATAACTACTACACTATGGAAACTAGCTATCATATAGATCTGGAAGAAGCACCACAACTGATCTTGTGCATCTAGCATTTTAAAGCCTTGTGCTAACACATATATGTGTTAGAATTCAATCCAATTTCCAAGATGTATTTTTCACAAGGTCCCCTGAAATGGGATTTAGTGTTATACAGGATAGGATTCCAAGATGCTCAGAATTCCACTGAGGTATTGTGAGCAAGCTACTGCTCCTAGGTGCTAAATTAGCTGGTCTCCACTATGTCACGTAGGTTAAATGCAGAGGATGCATTTTGTGGTACACTGTGGTGTATGAATAATGACAACTTTCACTGCTGTCACAACTTAGGAAATAGTAATAAATCCTAAAGCAATATCCAATCACCAATATCTTATTTACATTTTAAGCAGTATACTGTATAGTCACTGTTTGAAGTTCTGCCATTGTTTTATTCTGTACAAAGGTCAATTTTGTACAAAATATTTACTGTTTAATAGATACTACATAAAACAAAGTACATTATATGTACAATATTAGATGACGCCATTTAGTAAATGATGCATACTGGAAAATGCATGTAAAATGTGGCCCTTAGGTGGCAGTGTGACGTCATATGATCTTCTGCTCTTCCCATGTAGTCTTTTTGGAATTACAGCAATAAAGAAACCAAAAAAGAATGTCGTCAAGTATGAAAATGTAGCCCTGGCCGTTAATAAGAACTATTCATTGCAGAAGAAAAGAATGATTTTTGAAAACAATCTCACTGGGCATGTTTGTAAGCGGTACACTTTACAGTTAGCAAACTTCGCGGTCACAACGCAGGACGAGTAGCTCTTATCTCCCAACCAAACTAGAATAGTTAGCACCACCGAATAAAATGCAACTTCAGTCTATACCAGTTAGTCCGGATCACCAATTACATCAAAGCTCGTGATAAATCCCTTGAATTGAGTAGGTAAACTTGCCGGATTGTCAGACGGAAAAACGCGAAAGAATTTGTATTTGGTCACAAAACTGAAACAAGCATGACATACGCCAAACTTAGCTTTTGCCTTTTTAGGAGAAATTGGGTGGCTCTGAGAAGAGCCTTTGGGTCTTTAGATTTCCTCGCTGTAGCTTTCACGCTTAGCCGCCGAAGCCGTACAGAGTGCGGCCCTGACGCTTGAGAGCGTACACAACATCCATGGCGGTGACGGTCTTCCTCTTGGCGTGCTCGGTGTAGGTAACGGCGTCGCGAATAACATTCTCCAGAAACACCTTCAGCACGCCACGGGTTTCTTCGTAAATCAGACCGGAGATACGCTTGACGCCACCTCGGCGGGCAAGACGACGAATAGCCGGCTTGGTAATACCCTGGATGTTGTCACGAAGGACTTTACGATGGCGCTTAGCGCCACCCTTTCCTAGTCCCTTACCTCCCTTTCCTCGACCAGACATTATTATTTATGTGTTCAAAACGAAAGTAAGTAAAGTCGATGTCATCCATGTTCTGTTATACACGTAAGCACTACCTGATTGAAACCAGGGAGCAACTTTCAGGCTGATTAGTCGCCTCCGCCGACACGTTCTTCTGTAAACGTTTCCGTATCTCTGTTTAGTTAGTGGTTTTTTTTTGCCTTGTTTCAACTTCTTGCCTGTGTTTGCTTTCAAAATTATCGTTATTATTACTATACTTTTGGATCTACAAGGAATTTTTTTTTTTTTATAGAAAATGATAGAGCACCTGATTCTGGCTTTTTAAACATTTTCTGCTTCTGGAGAAACAGCTGGAAAACGAAAGACATGTGGAGACTAGGAAGTCTTTCTGCCCAAACACATGGAGGACATGTATCCATAAAAAGAGCTACAAAGTACTGCAGGAAGTAGATTTAGTTGTAAATTATCGGTCCATTTCAAGGCTGTGTAGAATGTTAAGACGTTCCCAACACCAAGGAGCGTGTAACACACCTGACCTAGGTCATGTCCACTTCTTTCTTTGCTTTTCAAAATCTCAAATACAACCTTCTATCTCTTCTTTTTGTTTCCAAAATGTTGAGGCCTTCTCACCTCACAAAGAAATGTGTTTTTTTGCCAAACAATGCATGATGACATTTAGCTAATGCTGCAGATGAAGTAATTTTAAATATACTGTCTAAAAATACAGCTGATTGGCAGGGATCAAATTGCAATATTCAGCAAGTAAATATTTGACTAACCTTAAAAACACTCACATTTTTGTTTGAAGCTCAAAATAACTATTAACTTTGTTCTTAATAATACAGGTCAGTAAACAGCATCTTGCTCAGGGTGCATTAAGCAGTGAGGTTACACCTTTTATGGTCTTTGGACTGTTCTGATTCGGTGCAGTGGCAGTGTTCCTGTGATATGTGGTGCTTCCATATGAATATGGTATATTTGCTAAAGTTAAAAGAAAAACATTGGATGAAACTCTGCAGACCATCTGATTTATTATTATAATTAATAGATTTATTATCAAATTCCAGTCTGTCAGTAAAAGATTTCTTCTTCTTTTGGATTCTCCTGTTAGGGGTCACCACAGTGGATAATCTGTTTACATTTCACTGCCTCCTGTTTTTTCATCGAGCCACTGTCTCCAACCCATATAACACACCTGGTCTCACTATCAAACCTTCCCTTTCACTCTTGCTGATACTCATCTGTCACAAGTCACTCCTGCCGTTCTTCACCCGCTCCACCCTGCCTGCACTCTCTTCTTCACCTCTCTGTACTCTGAACTGTTGACCCCAAGCATTTAAATCCCTCCACCTTCACCAGCTCTACTGCCTGCATCCTCACCCTTCCGCTGACGTCTTTCTCATTCATGCACATGTATTCTGTCTTAGTCCTACTGCAAGGCTGCCCAAATGTCTAGCAAGCTCAGCCTCATCTGTCAGTCTACCATTGCAATTCCGAAGAAGGGAAATATGGAGCAGCATTTTCGGACTGTTCATAAAAACTGTTCATAAAAACTGCGACATTAACTTCCCTCCGAAAAGCGAACTGAGAAAGAGAAAGGTGAAAGAATTAAAGTCCCAGTTCAATTCAAAAATACTTTTATTTATCCAAAAGGGAAATTAATAACAAGAATAGTAATAATTATTATAAATAATATTAATAAAGAATACTCAATATTTTTATACATGAATATATGTTTTGCATTTTTATAGTAGGTAGATCATTTTGACCTGGTCATTTATAAGTAGCTCACATGCTGAAAAAGTGTGGGCAGCCCTGTCCTACTGACTTTCATTCCTCTCCTCTCTAGAGCATAGCTCCACCTCCCCAGGGTCTCCTCAACCTCCTCCCTACAACAACAACAACATTACATTGTCCCAAAGCGCTTTACAGCATCCCCACCCAAAGCCCCCAGTGAGTAAGCCACAGGCGACAGTGGCAAGGAAAAACTCCCTAGAAGGAAGAAACCTTGGGAGGGACCAGACTCAAAGGGGGAGCCCATCCTCCAGGGGCCGGCAGGGAGAGTCAAATACAGTTTAATCTGAGACACAAATGGGGAGCACGGGGGAGATGGCCAACGCTCCCTCCAATCGCCAGGCAACCAGAAGGCAGGGAGCGGGTCATACAAGGAAGATGACACAGGCAGAACGGCGAGCTGGATGCACGGACGTCATTGCTAGAGGTGACGTAACATGTAGCAAGGTGTGCTGGACATCTTGATAAGTGATAAGTTACCAGCCAATCTCCAGGCAGCACCCTCCAGGAGAAGTAGGGGAAATAAATGCAATTAGTCAAAGTAAGGGAGACTATAGGCAGTGCTAAAAGGTAGATGAGTGCAATATGAAGTGCAATGCTCCGGCAGATATGGCTATGGCAGCATAAGTAGGAGGGAGAGGCAGGTGGAATGCAGGCATCTTGTTCCCTACAGATCACAAACAACATAGTCCATGGGGTCTCCTGTCTGATCTTGTCTGTCAATCTGTCCATCACCATAGTGAACAAGAAAGAGCTCAGAGCTGATCCTTAATGTATTCCTACCTCCAGCTTAAGTACATCTGTCACTCCTACTCTAGACCTCACTGTTGTCACACTGCCCTCCTGTACATACCCTGTACCCCTCTTACTTACTTTTCTTCCACTCCTGACTTCCTCATAAAATACCACAACTCCTCTCTAGGCACCCTGTCATATGCTTTCTCTAAGTCCACAAAGATACAGTGCAACTCCTTCAGACCTCTAAACTTCTCCATCAACACCCTCAGAGCAAACATTGAATCTGTAGTGTCTTTCCCGGCAGGAAACCAAACCGCTGCACACTAATCATCACCTCTATTCCTAACCTACTCTTTCCCAGAACTTCATGCTGTGGCTGATCAGCTTTGACGACGACTCCAGCCATGAATAATTCCCTTATTCCTGAAAATCAGTACCAGTGTACTTCTTGTCCACCCTGCAGACATTCTCTCATTTTTCAAGATGCCGTTGAACAATCTGGTTACAAACTTCCACCGCCATCTCACCTAATCACCTCCATGCTTCCACAGGTATCTCATCTGGCCCTCAACCTTTCCACCCTTCATCCTGGTCATTGCTGTTCTTGCTTCCTTCCTGCTTACCCTCTGCACTTCCTGATTCACCATCTCCACCTCATCCAAACTGCTCTCTCAATCTCACTCTCTTCCTCCCTCTGCTTAACACACTCTTCTCACTTGTATGTTTCCATCATTATCCCTCATCACCCTAAGCTAGTGCACATCTTTCCCAGCTCGATCCCTCTGCCAAATACACAGAGGGCAAAGCCCAAGATACTTAATTTTGAAGGCACTACTAACTTGCTTACTGAACCGTTAGATGAGGTCTCAAGATTTTATTCTCCACTATCCTGCAAGAACATGCAGTAATGATAGTTATGATACCCCAGATGCAGAACATTCAACACACCAATCTCCAGCAATATTACAAGCAAGAGTACGTTCTGTGCTCTCTATACCAGTGTATCATAATGTAGTATTAATATTATAAATTTAGATGTTGCCATATCATATTTGTATTGAATTGAACACAGCATGCAATCTATGCAATAACCACATGTTTTCTAATGTTTTCTAGTCACAATATACATTTTTCACAATGTATAATTGTGAAAAACAAAAAACAATCCCCACATGACACCAAGTACAGCGGAGAAAATATTCAGCGCTTCTGTGATTTTTGAGGCGGCTCTTAAAAGAGCCTTTGTTTCGGTTTTGCTTAGATGTAAAACCAATTTATGCACGTTCACCGCGGATACGGCGAGCCAGCTGAATATCTTTAGGCATGATGGTGACTCGCTTGGCATGAATGGCGCACAGGTTGGTGTCCTCAAACAGACCAACCAGATAGGCCTCGCTTGCCTCCTGCAGCGCCATAACAGCCGAACTCTGGAAGCGCAGGTCGGTCTTGAAATCCTGAGCGATTTCCCTCACCAGACGCTGGAAGGGCAGCTTGCGGATCAGCAGCTCGGTGGACTTCTGGTAACGCCGGATCTCTCGCAGAGCCACGGTTCCGGGCCTGTAACGATGAGGCTTCTTGACACCGCCTGTGGCCGGAGCACTTTTACGTGCCGCCTTGGTAGCCAGCTGCTTCCTGGGCGCTTTGCCGCCAGTGGATTTACGCGCGGTCTGCTTGGTTCTTGCCATACTTACGACTTAACTCTATTTCGGAAATAGAACTGTAGGTTTCTTTACTGCGACGAGAAGTTTTAAAGCAATACTGAACCGATTTGATTGGTTGAGTTTTTTCCACGCTTCCATTGGTACATTGATGTCTTCGTTCTTCTTCTTATTGGATGAGGAGCTTTGGCGCCCAAAGTCAAATACGCCCCCCGGCCTTTTCAGCTGTCACTACGGAAATTACGAACGAAAGTTTTATGTATATTCGGCATCAAAAACATGACCACTAAAGTTTCTGGCTGATAGTAAACTGCATATCAGCAAAATGTGTGTTGATTATTGTACGTACGGAGGCAGAATGATGCGTGATAAAGTGAATGGCCCCGTTCATTGAAGATTAGACCGCATGCACGCAAAACACACAGAAATACACACCGGCAAAACCGACATTGAAATACTATGGTAATATATCGATTAAGTGCAACTGGTGGAAAAAAATATTCCATTACAAACGTAGTGAAAGATCTTTACTAGCGTCCACGCGGTCCAAGAAAATGGCCCGGTTCATTTAATATTACACTGCATGCACACAAAACATACAAAAAGACAAGCAACTTGGGGAAAATGAGAAGGTCCAATACGAACGCAATCCAAGAACTTTACTCGCATCCACCCAGTCCAAAAAAACCAAACACACATTAAGGACAAACGATTCGATTTTTTTGTGGGGGATCTCAACGTTAGCCCACGGACTTCGGGGCATAAATGCGCATCATCTGATGAACTCTGACCAGAGTAGTTTTAAGATCTCTAGGGACCCGTACCATGCTTAAATACATCGATAACTATAGGAGCAATACAAAACGCGTTCGACTGACGCTTTCGCCAAAATAAGATTTTCGCCTTTTCGGGAAAAAATTGGTGGCTCTTAAAAGAGCCGTTTGGTGGTCAATGCAAGTCCAAGATGCTAGTTTACTTGGTCTTAGCCGGCTTCTCAGTCTTCTTGGGCAGCAGCACAGCCTGGATGTTGGGCAGCACGCCGCCCTGTGCGATAGTCACACCGCCCAGCAGTTTGTTCAGCTCTTCGTCGTTACGAACAGCAAGCTGCAGGTGACGAGGAATGATGCGCGTCTTCTTGTTGTCGCGGGCAGCGTTACCAGCCAACTCCAGGATTTCAGCAGTGAGATACTCGAGCACAGCAGCCAAATAGACTGGAGCTCCAGCACCAACTCGCTCTGCATAGTTACCTTTACGGAGCAGCCTGTGAACACGGCCAACAGGGAACTGCAAGCCAGCCCTGGAAGAGCGAGTCTTGGCCTTAGCCCGAGTTTTGCCACCGGTTTTGCCCCTACCACTCATCTTAATACCACTAGCAGAAATAGCAACAATAATACTTTACCTTCCGGGCTGCTTCACTTATACGACATACAACTATTTCATTGGCTGCACCCGTTCATGTGACGTTGTCCAATCAAATCGAAGGACTGAACCTCACAAATGTTGAATGGCGGCGCGATTAATTCCTTAGTATTTTTATTTGCTATTAAAATGTTTATACGCAATACTTTGCCTGACAATAAAACGTGCTATATGGTTATTGTACATTTTCAGTATTATCTATTAAAATGTTTCATTTTCGATGCATAGACGCTTAATAATTACGTATACATTTGTTTTCTAGATGTAATTCATCTCATTTTACAAGGCATGCCAAAGTCAACATACAACTATAATGGAAAGAAACACTTAACCGTGTCGCTGTGTATTCCCCACCCTACATAAGACGTTTCTGGAGTGTAAAATCATAGTTTAGGTGAAATATAATTTAAAGACAACGCTCTGTTTCTGAGATCAGTGGGTGGCTCTTAAAAGAGCCTTTGTTTTCCCAAGGTCTGGAAGTCAGCGCCTGTTCCTTTACTTCTTCTTGGGAGCGGCTTTTTTGGCTTTGGTAGCCTTGGGTTTAGCGACTTTAGGCTTGGCTGCCTTTGCTTTCTTTGGGCTCTTGGTGGCCTTCTTTGCTGCTGCCGGCTTTTTCGCCTTCTTGGGACTCTTGGTCGCCTTCTTGGCTACGGCCGGCTTCTTTGCCTTCTTGGGAGACTTTTTGGCGGCCGCCGGCTTCTTCGCTGGGGAGGCCGCCGCCTTCTTGGGCTTCTTCGCCGCTGCCGGTTTCTTTGCTGCTGGCTTCTTGGCCTTAGGAGCGGCTTTCTTCGCGGGCTTCTTGACGGTTTCGCTCTGCTTCTTGTTCAGCTTGAAGGAGCCAGAGGCGCCGGTTCCCTTGGTCTGAACCAGAGTCCCTTTGGTCACCAGAGCCTTAATCGCTAGCTTTACGCGGGAGTTGTTCTTCTCCACGTCGTAGCCACCGGCTGCCAGAGCCTTCTTCAGAGCGGCAAGAGACACGCCGCTCCTTTCTTTGGAGGCGGACACAGCCTTCACAATCAGCTCCCCGACACTGGGGCCTGACTTCTTAGGCTTAGGTGCCGCTTTCTTCTTGGGTGCCTTGGCCGGAGCGGCGGCTGGAGCGGGGGCGACTTCTGCCATCTTCCTATTAACTCTTCACTTTCGGATGTGCCACACAATCAGCGAATCTGGTCTGTTCGTACTGGTGCGTCACGGTGGGTCCTCCTTAAACTCGCCATGAGAACCGTGTAGACTCAACCTCCACGGCGCTGTCTGTGCAGAGCGCGCGACGCCGCTTTCACTTGTGTTTTCTCCTCGCGCAAAACTGCGTTAAAATCAGCCGATGAGCTGTATTAGTGTTCACTAACAAATGTGGCCTTAATATAAGATCCGTCTGTTTGAAAGTAAGCTGTGTTTTTCCAGAGGTACCACTGGGTATATTTTGAATTCCTCAAAAACTTTGCTTCAATCCTGGGGATCGGCTAACGTTCACGGCTTTTGCCTTGATTTTAGGGGAAATAACACATTAAAACATTACAGCTAAAGACCGAATACGGGGTAGCAGTTTACAGCACGACCTTTTACATTTAAACAAGGTGGTTGTGTTCCCGTTATGGCTTCCCTCAATTTTTAAAACGGATCAACCTCGAGTTCATTAAAGCACACTTGAGACCTCATCTAAGTACGCGCGCTACTCATTTCAAAAGAGATTCTGTCTCCTTTATACATTACCCTCATAATGGATAATGTCATAAACCGAACGATATGCAACATGTAAAAAGTGTAATATAGAGATAAAATAGTAATTAAAAAAACTTAGTAGAAATGAGTTCCCTATTACCAGCACTCCGCTCATTACACACCTTCTTCTCTTATCTCAGCTAGCAACGTATGACATAATGTATGCTTAATTCTGATTTCAACTACAATCACAATAATACCAATTATTTAGCTACAATGTATACCTCGAAACCATTTTCGCCTTACCTGGGTATTCGTTCTATTTTATTATTATCATTATTATTGATAAGAATAAAAATAATAAATGTATATCTCCCAAAATATGGCCCCTTTTAAGCTGTATCAGGTTTTCTTGGTTCTCCCTCATTTTTCAAATGGCAACTAAAACAAATGTAATGGTATCACGTGTGGACAGTTGAACATAATTGTTCATTGCTTCACACAAATCTCCAGATGTTTCAGTACACGCATTCACGTGGTCTGTACCATTGTCATCAACTGAGATCATTTTCATTTGCTTTAGTTTTTTTGGTCAAACTGGATTATGTAGATTCCCATTATAATCATTACACACAAAAAACTGTATATGTAACCGATCATAATGTAAGCCACTACACACCAAGCAGTTCACCAAACTTTCAGAAGGAAATTCAAAAATAAATCCAAAAATTCGCAGTGATGTGGAATTGTTGTATCTTTGCTTCCCACAGTACATGATTTTCTTGCCATTTTGTTCTCGTATTGCCATTTTGCAGTGCTATGCGACTTTTCTATTCGCTATTTATTGTACTGTCTTGAGATCTGAAAAATGCACGTGGAGTGCTTTCTCTTGGCAGTGAACTTTACATACTGTAAGGTAGAGCTTTGCACTGGTGAAACCGGTGTATATATGACAAGAATAAAAATTAGTGTGCTAGGGAAAATGATCAGTCAGTGAGAATGACAAAATGGGAAACAACTTTCTTTGAGAATTGCGGAGCTCAACCACATACATACACTGACATGCTGACAATATATCCAAGCATTTTGACTCTCGTGGTTAAAATTATGCTGAAGGTACTTTTCATTTTAATGGCAATGAAAACTTCATTGATAGATTTTTTTGCTTTTCACACAGGAGTTTATTGTTTTGGGTGAGTTGCAGCCATTTACAGCTTAACCACACTGTAATACTATACGCAAAACCTGTTTTGAGAAATGCTCTAATAATCATGAGAATTTTAAGTATGTGTCATGAAGTGTGCCATAGTAATTGAGAAAAACTATCTGCCCATTTGGATTTTTCTCTCTTTACAATTCAGTACTCGGTACTGTGGCCTCCCTCCAGACTTCTCACATTTTCCTCTTCTCCTTTCCGATGCACCCAATGTAGGACTAAACTTCTCTGGGAGCCCGAGGTTGACCTGGGTAGGGGGGCTCCTAAGGTGGCCATATGAGCTGTTTTTTGGAGCCAAAACAGAAATGAGAGGGTATTTGAAATGAGGGAACATCAATAATATGTTAGGGCAGTGCAGTAGTGGCCCAATGGTTAGGGAAGCATGCTCATGATTGAAAAGGCTGCTGGTTTTAATCCCTGAATAGTGAGGTACCACTGAGGTACCCTGAGCAAGGTACCAAACCCCAGGCACCATTCCCCAGGTTCTGAATGAGCTGCCCCCTGCTATGGTCACACATGGTTTATATGACAATCATTTTACTTCAGTAATATACTAATCAAAACACAGTACAACTCCCCGATTGGAGTGGGGGAGGGAAAGCTGACAGTATGATCTGCACATCAGGGGGAGGGGAGTGAAATGTAACTAAGCGCACCCTTTTGCCATGACCCTGGGCTGTAGCCTAGCACAGCTTATACCGCACTCCTTCCCCAAGGCTGAGGTTTAAATCATCCTGTTTTCCCATCCATAAATGTAACTTCCAGAAATTGTCTTCATGGGGCCCCAAGCGGCTGCCTACCATTGTCTTATGGCAAGTCCACCCCTGTCATCCAGGCTCTTCTAGGCTTGCAAAGATGAGTTCAGCTAGATTAAAAGTGACTCTTATAAAGCCTCATATACTGCCAACAGGACTGGGGTACACCCTCATTTCATTCACTGCAATTAAGTTTTTCATAGGCATTTTAATGATCTTGGGTGGGCTTCAAACATGATCCTTTGTGTTTCATGTATTCATCATTTGTGAAAGATCTGGACAAAACATTAAAAGCCTTCAGATAAAGATCTTTTCCCCAGTACCCCAATAAGCAAACCTTCCAATTACGTGGAGTTTGCAAACCAACAACCATCAAGTGAACTCAGATTACCAATTGTCATTTCTAATATAGCATATAACCACAACACAAAATCCCTTATACACAAAAAACTACTTTAAGGTATCTGCTCCTTTCTGATTTTGTGGGTGGCTCTTAAAAGAGCCTTTGGTTTCTTTTTGCAAAGCGAGAGGCTTTACTTGGAGCTGGTGTACTTTGTGACCGCCTTGGTTCCCTCAGACACGGCGTGCTTGGCCAGCTCGCCAGGAAGCAGAAGGCGCACGGCTGTCTGGATCTCCCTGGAAGTGATGGTGGAGCGCTTGTTGTAGTGAGCCAGGCGGGACGCCTCACCAGCGATACGCTCGAAGATATCATTGACGAAAGAATTCATGATACCCATGGCCTTAGAAGAAATACCCGTGTCCGGGTGAACCTGCTTCAGGACCTTGTACACGTAAATGGCGTAGCTCTCCTTCCTGGACCTCTTGCGCTTCTTTCCCCCCTTTCCGGCAGTCTTCGTCACTGCTTTCTTCGAGCCCTTCTTGGGCGCAGACTTCGCTGGCTCAGGCATGTTTCCTATTTGCTGTTAAACAGAAGCAATGTGATACTTGGGAACTCGACCGCCTTATATAATGGTCGTATGCAAATCAGGAAGGAAACCTCGGAAAGCCTTTTCATTGGACAGTTAAAGACCGCCAGATGACATTCAAATTCTAATGGCTCAGATCTGCTCCTATGACGAAGACCTTTTTCTTACACACAGCCATTTTGCACTCAGGAATTCAAAAAGTAAAATTGTATTTTAATGCATTTTTTGGTATTGCCTTATTTAGCCACTTTAAGGCAGGCTGATTTTCGAGCACGATCAACCACTACCATAGAAATAAAACTCAGATGTGCTGCTCCGAAATTGGCCTCATTGAACATATTTCTGCTACTGCATGGTTGTTAATCAGCCTAATAGAACCATAACTCGCACAGAAATGGTGACCTGAGCCAGCAGAACACAAACCGTTAGCTCACTTTGAAGACTGTCCATTATAAACAAGTCCCTGAACTCACATTTTTTTGCCATTTCCTTCGTTTAATACATTACACATAGTACGCTAGTTACACTAATTTTGATGAGCAGCTACAGATTGAAGCGTTTTGTTCGGGAGTCGGAAATCCACCCATAGTGTAATATCAGTAGTTGATTCACGCAACATTGTGCAAAGTGCTTCCTGAAGCAAAACACCCACAGTGATCATAGCACGTAATACTTGATTTGCCTTTTAGGACATACTGTGCGGCTCTGAAAATAGTTAGCACCACCGAATGAAATGCAATTTCAGTCTGTACCAGTTAGTCCGGATTGTGTGTATGTGTGTGTATATGTGTATATGTGTGTATATGTATATGTATATGTATATATATTACATCCTTCTCCCAACATTTTACCGCTAATTCGGCAGCAGTTGCAATTTATTTTCACCAGTTACATCGAAGCTCGTGATAAATTTCTTGAATAGAATAGATAACCTTGCCCGATTGTCAGACCGAGAAAAGTGAAAGAAGATTTTGTACTTGGTCACAAAATCAAAATAAGCGCGACATACGCCAAACTTGGCTTTTGCTTTTTTAGGAGAAATTGGGCGGCTCTGAGAAGAGCCTTTGGGTCTTTAGATTTTCTCGCTGTAGCTTTCACGCTTAGCCGCCGAAGCCGTACAGAGTGCGGCCCTGACGCTTGAGAGCGTACACAACATCCATCGCAGTAACGGTCTTCCTCTTGGCGTGCTCCGTGTAGGTAACGGCGTCGCGAATGACGTTCTCCAGAAACACCTTCAGCACACCACGGGTTTCTTCATAGATCAGACCGGAGATACGCTTGACGCCACCTCGGCGGGCAAGACGACGAATAGCTGGCTTGGTAATACCCTGGATATTATCGCGAAGAACTTTACGATGGCGCTTAGCACCACCCTTTCCTAGTCCCTTACCTCCCTTTCCACGACCAGACATTGCTACTTGTGTATTCAAAACGAAAGTAAATGAAGTCGCTGTCATCCATGTTCTGTTATACACGTAAGCACTACCTGATTGAAACCAGGGAGCAACTTTCAGGCCGATTGGTTGCCTCCGCCTACACATTTTTCTCCAAACGGTTCCTTATTCTTTAATCTCTATATACATGGTGTTTTTTTTTTTGCCTTGTTTCGACTCCTTGTCTGTGTTTGCTTTCAAAATCATTGTTATTATCATGACTACACTCTTGGTTCTACAAAGGTTATTTTTTTAGAAATGCTAGAGTATGTGATTCTGGCCTTTTAAACATTTTCTGCTTCTGAATAAACAGCTGGAATATGAAAGACATGTGGATGCTTTTATAATGAGACTAGGACGTTTTCGGCCAAAGTACATGGAGGATATGAATCCATAAATTGAACCACTAAGTTTTGCAAACCAGTGGACAGAATATCACCCCGTCACCATGATCTATTATTTGTCTTGGCCACTTGGGGGGGGGGGGCATTTCAGTTCTGTAAGCAACACATCTTGTATATTATGTTCCGTTATTCAGATAGTAGATTTATTTGTAAATTATTGGTCTTATGCAAAGTTGTATAGAATTTTAAGATGTTCCAAACATCAGAGACCACAGGACACATCTGAACAAGTCCATGTTTACATGTCTGTTTACTTTTCAAAATCTCAAAAAATTTGAGGCCTGCTCACCTCACAAACTTTTTTCCCTCACGATTCATGATGACATTTGGCTGATGCTGAAATAACTCGAAATATAGTCCAAAAATAAAGCTGATTCATAGATATCAAATTGCAACATTCAGAAAGTAACAATATTTTGCTTACCTAAGAATCACATTTTTGTTTTAATCTATCAACTTTGTTTCATTACATAATACAATAAAATCTCATTAGTAACAGCATCTTGCTCAGGGTGCATTAAGCAGTGAGGTTACACCTTTTATGATCTTTGGACTGTTCTGATTCGGTGCAGTGGCAGTGTTCCTGTGATATGTGGTGCTTCCATATGAATATGGTATTTTTAGTAAAAGAAAAACCACTGTATGAAACAATGCAAACCATCTGATTAGATTAATTTTATTATATCTAAATTCATATGCTTGCCTGTCAGAAAAAGACAACAGTGAATAAATGCATATAAAATATTAACATCTATATAATTTGGAAGTAGATGAGCTTACAAACCCAACTCTGTGCACAACTACAAGTGGGTAAGCACATATCACTGATGTATGCCCATGATCATCAAAATCACCAATGATCTGTGTCAGTGCAAGCCTTCGGATGGCTCGTACCAGACGGGACAGCCTTTAATCACACATCCATCAAAAAGTTCTGGCTGCCAAACACTCACATAGGTATCCCCACAGATGATCGTGAGCACCCCACAAGCCTTGGAATGTTGGAGGTGCTCTGACCAAATCCTCTGGCCGTAATGCTTTGGTCCTCGTCAAAAAGTGACTCAGATCTTTACCCCTGGCCATTCCACATGCTTTCACCATATTGACCAAGAGTCCTGAAAGCTAGCTTAATATTTAAAGCATTCCCAGACCTTGACATGCACTGTATCGACGACAGTCAGCATTATTCATTTCACACAGGGCTGGGCATGATGTCCTGGCTCATCGCTGCATAGTGGAATAAAACTTAACACGTTGTCAGCATGGCTGTTGCCAGCCTGGAGCCAGCATAGGATACAAGATAACAATTCATCACAGTAGACATACACACACCCAGTCTTGCTCTAAATTGATGGACAATGCAACTGCACACAACTGGCTTACTAGACGGTAAATAACTCAGTCGCTGTATACTCCATATGTATTACATAAGAGACTGGCATCCCTCCCTAGGTGCATCCTGAGATCCACTTCAGGTTTGATGTGACCAGCTGATAGGTAAAGGGTAACAGAATATAGATGGATGTGCAGATTTTACACACCTATTGCACTCCTCATTTTGCATGTCATCCTATATGTCAGGCACTATTTTGAAAGCAGCACTGACTGCTCATTGAGCACCATAAACACCAAAAATCATACTTAAAATCTGTAGGTTTTGGTCTCCATTATTCTCCAGTAACTTGCAGTCAGTCTAAAACGCTGACGAGCTATGATGATCCCTCAGAAGTGGAAGACACAGTAGTAACCCTAAAACCTCCACCAAGTAGAGAAAAGGAAAAAAAGATATACATTTATTTTATATATATATATATATATATATATATATATATATATATACACACTCACCTAAAGGATTATTAGGAACACCATACTAATACGGTGTTTGACCCCCTTTCGGCTTCAGAACTGCCTTCATTTTACATGGCATTGATTCAACAAGGTGCTGAAAGCATTCTTTAGAAATGTTGGCCCATATTGATAGGATAGCATCTTGCAGTTGATGGAGATTTGTGGGATGCACATCCAGGGCACGAAGCTCCCGTTCCACCACATCCCAAAGATGCTCTACTGGGTTGAGATCTGGTGACTGTGGGGGCCATTTTAGTACAGTGAACTAATTGTCATGTTCAAGAAACCAATTTGAAATGATTCGAGCTTTGTGACATGGTGCATTATCCTGCTGGAAGTAGCCATCAGAGGATGGGTACATGGTGGTCATAAAGGGATGGACATGGTCAGAAACAATGCTCGGGTAGGCCGTGGCATTTAAACGATGCCCAATTGGCACTAAGGGGCCTAAAGTGTGCCAAGAAAACATCCCCCACACCATTACACCACCACCACCAGCCTGCACAGTGGTAACAAGGTATGATGGATCCATGTTCTCATTCTGTTTACGCCAAATTCTGACTCTGCCATTTGAATGTCTCAACAGAAATCGAGACTCATCAGACCAGGCAACATTTTTCCAGTCTTCAACTGTCCAATTTTGGTGAGCTCGTGCAAATTGTAGCCTCTTTTTCCTATTTGTAGTGGAGATGAGTGGTACCCGGTGGGGTCTTCTGCTGTTGTAGCCCATCCGCCTCAAGGTTGTGCGTGTTGTGGCTTCACAAATGCTTTACTGCATACCTCGGTTGTAACGAGTGGTTATTTCAGTTAAAGTTGCTCTTCTATCAGCTTGAATCAGTCGGCCCATTCTCCTCTGACCTCTAGCATCAACAAGGCATTTTCGCTCACAGGACTGCCGCATACAGGATGTTTTTCCCTTTGCACACCATTCTTTGTAAACCCTAGAAATGGTTGTGCGTGAAAATCCCAGTAACTGAGCAGATTGTGAAATACTTAGACCGGCCCGTCTGGCTCCAACAACCATGCCATGCTCAAAATTGCTTAAATCACCTTTCTTTCCCATTCTGACATTCAGTTTGGAGTTCAGGAGATTGTCTTGACCAGGACCACACCCCTAAATGCATTGAAGCAACTGCCATGTGATTGGTTGATTAGATAATTGCATTAATGAGAAATTGAACAGGTGTTCCTAATAATCCTTTAGGTGAGAGTATATATATATATGTATATATATATACTGTCAAACGATTAAAATTTTTAATCAGATTAATCACAGGGTTGCTATGGATTAATTTTGATTAATCATGATTAATCGCATTTCATTTTGCATAAGCAAACAGATTCAAGAAAAAATGAATATATATGCACTTAACATGTTTATTGAACATCTGGAACACGACTCGGATGCATTCCATCTGGCACAGAAGTGAAATACCATGGACCCATATCAAAAAACAAGAATTTTTGCTTAGCCAGACAACTTGTCAGATTTAAGGAACCTCAGTTTTAATGGTCTTTATCTTCGTTTACTTACAATTAGCCTGAACTACAGTAAATCTGACAAATTATCCGACTAATCATGAAATCCAATTCTAGTCAGGTTAATTGCAATTGTTAGTATCCGATTTAATGAGCCACAAATGAGAAGTAGTGTTTAAACAGGATAAAACTACAACTTTCCCTTCTGTTGATAAATGCCGCAGTCGTCTTGGATTCTGAACTCGGGATCCTCTATGCTGCTCCGAGAAATGGGAGCGCGCATGGCGTCACTTCTGGCAAAACTGGGAATCCGACTCGGAATACGAGTTCCGAGGGCAAATGAAACGCACCAAAACTGCCCGAAATGGGTTGAGAGAGACATTTCAGGGATTGAGTCATTCTGCGCTGCAGATGGGTTAATTGCGTTAAAAAATTTATCAGATTAATCATGATGATGGATTAATCCACATTAACCCGTTAATTTTGACAGCCCTAATACACACATATACATATTTCATATACTTTTTATACATTATATATTTCAAGCAAGAATATTTCAGATGTTATGTAAAATTCAGCACTTTTGTGATCTTTGAGGCGGCTCTTAAAAGAGCCTTTGTTTCGGTGTTTCCACTTAAATTCAAGCACGTTCTCCACGGATACGGCGAGCCAGCTGAATATCTTTAGGCATGATGGTGACTCGCTTGGCATGAATGGCGCACAGGTTGGTGTCCTCAAACAGACCAACCAGATAGGCCTCGCTTGCCTCCTGCAGCGCCATAACAGCTGAACTCTGGAAGCGCAGGTCGGTCTTGAAATCCTGAGCGATTTCCCTCACCAGACGCTGGAACGGCAGCTTGCGGATCAGCAGCTCGGTGGACTTCTGGTAACGCCGGATCTCTCGCAGAGCCACAGTTCCGGGCCTGTAGCGATGAGGCTTCTTGACGCCGCCTGTGGCCGGAGCACTTTTACGTGCCGCTTTGGTAGCCAGCTGCTTCCTGGGCGCTTTGCCGCCGGTGGACTTACGCGCTGTCTGTTTTGTTCTCGCCATACCAGCTACGTCCCTGTATTTGATAAACTACCTACTGCTTTGTTTTTCATAAAACACATACTTTAAAAGCAACAGTAAGCCGTTTTGATTGGCTGAGTTTTTCCCCACGTCTCCATTGGTACAGCGGCGCATTCGTTCCTCTTCTTATTGGATGAGGAGCTTTGGCGCACAATTATACCCCCCAGCCTTTTCAGGTAACAAATGAATCAATGAACCAAATAATCAGCAGTGTGTATTTGTTAACGAACACGGACACTAAATAAACGTCGCTGACTGGTTAATATAGCGGTTAAGTGTAAATGAAGAAATTGAATTATATGTTCTACACATGGTTCCCCGGAAATGTAGTTTATCAAGCAGTTTCTGTGCGTATGAAATCCTACCCCCACCACACAAAGCACACTCCGATTGAGACACGCGTAAACAAAGTGAAATACAAAACGCAAATCGAAAGACTCTGGCCCCTTTGGGAAAAAATTGGTGGCTCTTAAAAGAGCCGTTTGATGGTCAATGCAAATCTACGACACCCAGTTTACTTGGTCTTAGCCGGCTTCTCAGTCTTCTTGGGCAACAACACAGCCTGGATGTTGGGCAGCACGCCGCCCTGAGCGATAGTCACGCCACCCAGCAGTTTGTTCAGCTCTTCGTCGTTACGAACGGCAAGCTGCAGGTGACGAGGAATGATGCGCGTCTTCTTGTTGTCGCGGGCAGCGTTACCAGCCAACTCCAGGATTTCAGCAGTGAGATACTCGAGCACAGCAGCCAAATAAACTGGAGCTCCAGCACCAACTCGCTCAGCGTAGTTACCTTTACGAAGCAGCCTGTGGACACGGCCAACAGGGAACTGCAAGCCAGCCCTGGAAGAACGAGTCTTGGCCTTAGCCCTAGTTTTGCCACCGGTTTTACCCCTGCCGCTCATTTTACCGCACTATACAAACGACTAACAAACAGCAATACCTCTTTTCTGGGCTTCGTCACTTATATGACATCCAGCCATTTCATTGGCTACACCCGATCATGTGAAGTTGTCCAATCAAATCGAAGGAATGAACCTCTCAAACGTTGAACGCTGATATTCTAAAGTTAGAACTCTAAACAATATGTTGGACACAAAAGAGCGAGTTGAAAATATCACGAGCAATTTCTCAGCATTATAGTAATTAAACCTAACATTTAAACTGATATTTTGCTATTTTTCTTGTGAAACGGACATGAGCTTAGCTAGTTAGCAGTCAGATACGCTGTGCTATTGAAATGTATTCAATATAACTGAATTGACAAAATTTATTTTCTGCTGACGATTGGGGGCGCTCAGCAGAATGTCGACTAGGGCACCTGTCCACCCAGGGCCGGCCCTGCTCAAACTGATACGGCTTACAACACTTGCATGCTTATGCGTAATAAAAAGAATCTATTAAAAGTGTGTTTTTTTTTGCAAAATATTTTTTTCACTGTTGCTTCCCACATCTAGGGTTGAGGTTCGAACATTGACTGACCCCATCGGAGTTGCCCCCTGCGGAATACTCAAAGCAGATCACGACGCTGCATTGAAAACGAAGTACAGAAATTATACGAAAACGATGTTGTCCTTATTTAATGAAACACAAGGTGGCAGCAAACACTACTAAATGAAACGTAGCATTAGCTAGAAGACAATCCAGATTACATTGCAAACAGATATTCTGAACATTTCATAAATGTATTTCCGTGAAGGGTCTATTGGACATGTAATTACGTACAGCCGATGACAGTAATTATGTCACCGAAAACGCGATGTGAATTTCCATCAATGAATGGTTTCACAGTGCGATATAGTTACTTTAAGTATCATTATTTCGGCTTGGTATAATAGGCTATTACATATACGGAGACGCCGAGACTGCTTTTTTCGTAATCAATCAGTTTTTAAACAAATCTGTAAGATGTTTTCTCGTGCCTTCTTACATAGACAGTACTCCCTTTGAGCAGGTGTGCTGTCTTTCTGTGCGGTGGTGTGCGAGGAGGCACGATAGACGAAGGATGCAGGAGAGAGAGCCACAAAAGGGCAGCGTTATTAAAGTAAAAAGACGGGGGAAACCCAGAAAGGGCGGACGATGTGGAGGAAGTGCTCAGCAGGAAAATGGGGGCGGCGCTACAGTCACTGGGGAGGATGTTAGGCTCTCCGTCGTCTGGTGGCGTAATGTTGACTGTCTGTCGCCTATGGCGTCACAGTATGTGGATGTTTTTTATGTGATGTGTGTCTGAAATGTTAGTTAAAATCGTAATGCAAAATAAAAAGAAGCGTAGGCACTGTTTAACCCTAACCCTAACCCTTTAAATTACATGCACCTAATGGGATTTGGGGAGAAATTTGTCATTGCGGGAAGTATTGTGGAGTCTTAAAATCAAAACCTTTTTAAATGTTAGGTAAAATTACTGTGAAATTTATTTTGCAAATATTACAAATTGAATGATATATGCAATGGGCACCTTCTGTATTTCTTAAATATGCCTTACAACGAATCTCCCAGTTGAAGATACTGATTTTGTAAAGAGCTCTTAATGAAGACACTTTTGTTTAAGAGCAAAACTCAAAATACAATAAGTAGCTTGACATTAACTGGAATTTGCTGTTCTTCTGGACCATAATAAGCATTACGGCTTCCTGACTTTTTGTGTATTTATTAATACAGGACTATGTAATCAATGTATCCTTGTTAAAGCGTTTTGAAAAGTGACTTTTGGCACAAGTGATCTGTCTGGTGCTGTTCCACTAGGCACCGGCACTGTTGCTCCATGATCTTGGCACATCCACTAGTTGCCATGGAGATTCCACACCAGAGAGCTGAAGAGGCACCATTTTAAAAGAGATAATTAATAACAAAAGATTACAGGAATAAAGCAGCCCGCTGTTCAGTGAAGGGGACTGACTACACACACAAATTAATGGGGGCACACAGGAACACTGAGACTCAAGAATCAGATAATATTCTTTATTCAGTGTGTATCAATTAGATGCTGACTCTGCTTCCTCAGTTTATGTGTGTTTGTTGGAGGTGGGGGCTTAGCAATTTAAATGAATGGTGATTTGAGCAGGCTGTAAAAGGGGACTAGTTCTTGCATACTTACTAATTCAGATGGCAGATGGTGCACATGCAAACGTATGGTAACATAACAAATGTTCTACATGTACATGGTTCTTGTTGTGTCTCTAACTGGTATAAACAACATAAATGACATGTATTCAGGTCAGAACAACCTGCAGTTTTCTGAAAACCTTTCCTTCAAACATGATCGTCCAGGCTGATGTATATCTGCAAGTGTGCTGGAATAAACACTTTTTGAAAAATTTTGCAAGGTGGCAATTTTATTATAGTGAAGTTAAATGTATCCAAGGACAGCATTAATTTATCCTTTATCATTCACCCATAATCATTCTGCCTGAATAGGTCCAGCAAAGGTTCCTGGTTAGTGTGGAGCTGCCCCCTGGAGGCACTGGGCAGGGGGGGGGGGCCCGGAGAGAACAGCAACTCATTGCAAGGGACACAAAATCTCACGCTACTGGCAAATTAGAGACGCCAACTCACCTGAACTGTATATTTTTGGACTGTAAGAAGAAACTGATACAGACACAGGGAGACTGCACACTTCACACGTACACTGCACACGCACTCTGCACACGTACACTGCACACGCAATCTGCACACGTGCAGGGCTGGGGGTGTTAATGGAAACTCTGGAGACTGCAGGACTCACAGATGAGTACCGGCAGCATCCCTAAACGTACCAACGACAACAAAAATGACAAAAAAGTTACTTCCCAGTGAGCCTCCCCAAAAGCGTCCCTTTGCCTCGTGCCCCTATAATAATTCTCCCTCCGTACTTGCCTGTGTAATCTTTTCATTTATCCATCCATCTGTCCATCCGTCTATCTTCTAATTGCAAGGGTCCTGGAGCCTTTCCTAACTATTATAGGGTACAAGACAGGGCTACAGGATGCCGGTCAGTGACAAAGCAACTTATTTCATTATTCATTCACCTATTTGCAATTTATTAATTGTTTGTTTGTTTATGCTTGTTGTAGTTTTAAAATCATAAGTTAGTTCACATTGAGTGTTTGCACTCCCTGAGTATGCATACTTTGATTTCAAAGATCTTGGCTTTTTTTTGTTTGTTTGCGTGTGTGTGTGTGTGTGTGTGTGTGTGTGTGTGTGTGTGTGCGAGCGGGTTTACCTATCCTTATGGGGACATAATGTCCCCATAACGTGATAAATATCCATTTTTTTCTCATTTTTTTCGGTGACTGCTGTGAAAAAACTAAAAATGCAAAATCTCTTGTATTTTGTTTGGTTACTTATGGTTATGGTTAGGGCAGGGTGGGGGTTAAGGTTGTCATAGTTAGCGTTAGCATTTTTCCCATTGAAATGAATGTGCGGTCCCCATAAGGATATGTTTACCCTACATGTGCGTGTGTGTGTGTGTGTGTGTGTCTGCGTGTGTGTGTGTGTGTGTGTGTGTGTGTGTGTGTGTGTGTGCGAGCGGGTTTACCTATCCTTATGGGGACATAATGTCCCCATAACGTGATAAATATCCATTTTTTTCTCATTTTTTTCGGTGACTGCTGTGAAAAAACTAAAAATGCAAAATCTCTTGTATTTTGTTTGGTTACTTATGGTTATGGTTAGGGCAGGGTGGGGGTTAAGGTTGTCATAGTTAGCGTTAGCATTTTTCCCATTGAAATGAATGTGCGGTCCCCATAAGGATATGTTTACCCTACATGTGCGTGTGTGTGTGTGTGTGTGTGTCTGCGTGTGTGTGTGTGTGTGTGTGTGTGTGTTTGTCTTGAAATGATAAATATTAAATATTTTGAAATTATGCATCAGTATATAGCTGACACTCAGGATGAGCTCCAGAACATTGACTGTAATTTACAAATATTGTACCAGGATATGGATAGTAAAGAATAAAAAAAAAATAGATTTTTATCGCTTTGTCTGTTTTATTCTATTGAGGATCCTCCATGACTTTGTTATCATTATATTGAAACGCAGCCATTGTCACAAGGATATTGGCAATGAAATCTGAAGCTGGAAATACAGAATGGTTTATCTTTTTAGAAGAAAGCCAAGACAGGCCACCAGCTTCGAACACGATCACAATGGTAGCAGGAATAACTCAATTTGCTGTCACAAAAATCCCCAAAAGTGATACACATTTTAACTCTTTCAGTATAAAAGATTGTGCTGGACATAAACTGCTTAAAGGGGAGATTTTAACACAGCATGAGGTAATTAAATTACACTGATGCATGTGTATATATACAGTACATACAGGTTTGTTGTGTAAGATGAGCAAAGATTGTCTTCGGAATATATCTGTCTGTACTGAAAAGTTGCCTGCAGGAGCATAATCAGGCATAATCAGGTGATATACACTTAATGGCCAGTATATTAGGTGCCGTAACAAGCAGGCTGCCCCCCAAATAAGAAATTGTGCTCTTGGAACTGAACATATACGGCACACAGACAGGGTCAAAAAACCCAGCTACTGTTTTCTTAAGCATCAGAATTGCTAATATGCACGACTGAAGGGATTTTCAGTGTAGCGTGATTGTTGGTGCCAGATGTGATGGATCCAATGTCTCAAAAACAGCCGCCCTCCAGGGATTTTCACAGATTCACTACAGAGTCTATAATTAAAAACAATCTAGTCAGCAGTTCTGTGGGCAAAATCAATTGGTTAATAAGAGACATCAGAGGAGAATGGCTAGAGTCATTAAAGCAAACAGGAATGAGGCACGTGTAAACGCAACAGCTGAGTACAGTGGTGGTGAGCAGAAAGGCTTCCCTAAATTTACCTGTGCTTAAAGTCGGTCCTGTCCAGTGCTGGGAAGCTGAATCTAATCGCATGCTCACTGTTGATAAGTGCAGCTGCATTTTTATGAAGTGTTTGAAGGTCAAAACATAAACAGGTTTGTCCCTTTCTGGGACTGGTTCTGCAGAACGTGGAGCAACTTTCTGAATCCCCGTTGTTTCGCCCCAAGAAAAACAAGAATGTTCCTCTTTTGTTGCACAATTCACAAAAATTAATTTCTGACCACAAACAATATGAGAGGCCGCAAACCATCAAAGTTGATAATTTCATCATGGGACTGATGATTTTGCAAAGGCAACGTTATTGTACAAGACAGATGTTTGGTTCCTGGAGACGCTTCACAGCATCGTTGATACATCTGAATGTAACACTTATAGCCTTTAGACTGGATCAAAGCATGATGGAGTATTAGCAAATAGCTCCGACATTGGATATATCTTATATAGTATATATATAATATAGAAAGATGGCAGTTTTCCTCACTGTCACCTATGTCAATCCCTTCCATGGTCATTGGTATTGTCCAAGGCCAAGGGATCCAGGTCTTCCTCCACTGGATACTATGAGTTAATGCTGTCAAAAAAAAAAACATAAAATGAGATTTCATCCCCACCCATGATACATTGACAAAGACGTGCATCTACAAAAGCACACTTACCATGAAGTGGAATGAATGTGGAGCAAAAGTGAAGAGATGGTTACAAATGTATCAGGGGCTTTCAATGGTGTTTTCATTGATACAAAGAGCGGAATCATAGAAACATCATGCTGTTTATCCTTTAATGTGGTTTCAATCATGTGAGAATCTTTGACAAGCTATATAACTTAGGTACATATTTTCCAATATAATGGAACAGTTAAAGGAAAATAAAGATGTTAGATGTGGAAAGATAAAAGCCCCCTCTTACTCAAAGAATAATTTAATTAGACACTGTGTGGCTCTGTGGGTTAGAACTGATTGGAAGGTTGATGGTTCGAATCCTATGGCTGGCAGAGTGATGTCACTCCTAAAACCCTTAGTCCTTCAAGCTCCAGGGACTGGCTGACCCTACACTATCATCAAAATAAAAAGTAAATGTAGAACTTTATTAATTAGAAATTTCTCTTTTAATACAACAGATTGATGGCCCCGGAGATCCGTCTGGAAGACTTGGGAACTTTATGTCTTCATACTGTTTTCACAGAGTTTGCTCAGCTAGCAGCTTGCTCTCTGTACGTGTCAGTGGTCTGGACTGTGCTTCAGACTCTCCCAGCAGGGGTATGCACTTCTAGCCCATAGTTCAGACTCTTCTGGAAGATCTGTGCGGCAGCGTGTGAACATGTAGTCTGTGGCAGACTGTTATAGGAACCAGCAAATCCTCACAGTCAATATTACTTCTTACAGGAATGACAGTTCTATCATTATTATCTTAGGCACATTTAAGTAAATTTCAATTTTGACATAATGAAAAAATAGATGTTTTTAACATTGACTGTTCTAACATTATTTTAAGGGTGGCCTGATGTTGCAGTGCTGCAGTGATGCAGTGGTACAGGGCTGCAGTGGTGCCTCACCCTTTCAGCCTATTGCCCCAGTCTGTCAGTTTGCATGTTGCCCCAGCATTTAATAGGTTTTCTTTTCACAGTCCTGAAACACGCCATTAAGTTGTAAACCTGTAAATCAGTCACAGCGTGTGAGTGTCTGCCATGCCTTGTGCTCTGTGCATACTGGGATGGATCTGGAGATCCCAGCAACCTCGCACTGGATCCCGGCAACCTCACACTGGATCCCGGCAACCTCGCACTGGATAAACAATTGGCTCTAGCAGCAAGGCAACAGCAAGGGAAAAATACAAGAATCAAAGTGCATTACTTAGAACTGGGTCGGTTTATGGGAATGTTATTTCTTATTTTGACCTATGATGGTTAAAAGGTTTCTTTATATTATTAGAAAACAGAAACTTGCCTACCTGTCTGTGCATCACACGTAAAAGCTGTAAAATATCCCTGTGTCTCATAAGGTTACAAGCTGGCAAAATCTCGATTGTATCATTCCATTTAAGCCCTTCGACTCCCCTGTTAGAGATGTTGGGATGTGCATTATTCTCATCTGTTTGGAAAGCCAAGTGGTCATCATTTGGCTCAACTGTCTGAAATGTCTCATGGTTACTGTTTCATGGTTTCCTATCAAGAAGAGCCACGTTTCCAGAAATTGTGGCATTGAGACTTGCATTTAATTTGACCGTGATTTTTTTTAAGCAAAATTGTATGTAAAATTCTCCAGAAATGTGTCTCATTCAGCAGCAGGAGCAAATACTAAATTAAATCACTGAGGACAATTTCTTTTTGAATCTACTCGGTTGCAGTCAAAAAAAAGGTTCTCCCCCCAAAAATAGGCTCTCTTGGCATGATTCACCTTTTTCTCGGGCCTCGTTCTGGAGGAGATTCTGAAGCTGGAAGCCCAGTATGTCCGTGCTGCTTCAAGTGTGAATGAGTCATTTATCACTGGCTTGTCAGAAGCCTCCATGTAACGCAGCAGGCAGTGAGCTCTTCTGCTCACTAAACACGGCCACACACACACACACACACACACACACACACTGGTTTGTAATTATGTCTTTGTGGGGACTCTCCATTCATTTCTAAGGGGGAAAACCGTAATCCCTACATGGCGACCTTAACCCCGACCCAGAACTAACCTTAACCATAAATAACCAAACAAAATACAAGTCTTTTGACAATTTTAGTTTTTTGATTGCAGTCACAGATTTTTATAAAATTGAATTTCCCCTTGTGGTGACTGAAAAACATGGTCTCTACAACGTCAAAATGACAGGGTTTATCAAAAGCTGCATATGGTCAGACAGGAACAGGATGTGCACGCTTATGCACAGCCACATCACCTGCTTGTCTTTAACTCTGAAAATGATGTGAAGAGGACTCTTCTTCTGGTTGTCTGAGACTCAGCCTGTGGGAGCACATTACATTTCTGATGAAAGATGGCCTGATTTATTAGGGAAAATGACCCCTTAGTTCTGTGCCACTAAGGTCACTGGGTCTCCAGAGGTCGTCAGTGGCCAGTGGGTGGTAAGTGCATCTACTGTTTAACTTGGCTGCTATTAAACATTTAACGCCTTTGTCTGCTATGGAATGTTCTGCCCAGTGTGACCAAGCAGTTTGGTAACAGGCCTCCTGCAGTATGATAGTACATAGTGCAGGTTTCAGATGCAACAGATCTCTTGGCTTTGGCGTTTCTGCTTGTGCACTGAAGGACCATGCGACATCTCAGGCTACTTGGAATGATTTAAGAGGTATTCATGAATAAGGCAAGAATTCAGCTTTGGTTAATTCAATGTTAAGAGCAGCTCCTTCCAGCAGAATAGTGGAACATATATTCACATGCCTGGGAAAAGGGGCGGCTTTGCGGTCAGGGGAGGGGAGGAGGGGCTGCTTTGCAGTCAGGGGAGGGGAGAGCTGCCGCGCTGCATGAGCTGATTGCGCTGCAAAAGGAGGTCGTTTGCTGGAGGATTTTCAAATTCAAATGCAGCTGCACCATTTATCCACATTTCTGCATGTAAGAGACTGTTGCAAAGCTGAGCTGTCAATATGAATGGGACTAATGTTTTATTAGTAAAGTACTGTTAAAATGATATGCTTCAAGAAAAAAGTGAAGGTCAGGAAACCTCACTAATGAAATTGTTGATTAGAGGACGTCTGCATTTCTGGCCAAGTAACATGATGTTGGCTGGAAACAGGCAGCTCACTCTGTACGTCTCTAAATTATAAAATTAACCTATGTGGTGTTTTGTATACGGCTGGCTTTTGCAGGCAATAATCGAGAATTTTTTCCCATCCATTGATGGTTTCTGAGACTTGGGCAGGTAAATTAGCATCTAGCATCTCAAATCTGTGACAAGAATTTTACAGAGACATTAGCTATTGGGCAGTGAGGCAGCAAAGGATCATGGGAAGTGGAATGTAGCACTGGAGTGCTGAGAGAGAAGGTCCCAATGAAGCTTAAATGATGCGACTGAGAGGAAGCACAGAAACTCAGAGCACCGTCCATGTTCTGGCAGTGCGAGTAAAAGCCCCTCAATAAGTAAAGAATGAATCACTTCATTTACAGTATAAGTTATGTTTAAAGATGCCTTGTGTCAATCAAAGTGCTGCACAGAATACCAATAAAGTACAGAAATAAATAAAAAATTCTTATATATATTTGTGTCTGTGTGTGTGGATTACGTTTATATTATATTGTGGGGACCAAATGTCCCCCACAATGTAATAAAAACCTATTTTTTGATGTTGTGGGGATCATTTTTCAGGTCCCCAAAAAGATCTTTGAATCCGATCAAAAAACTAAAAATGCCAAAAACCTCATATTATGTTTGGTTACTTATGGTTAAGGTTAGAGCTGGGTAAGGTTAAGGTCGTCATTGGGATTAGAGTTTTCCCCATAGAAATGAATGGAGAGTCCCCACAAAGATATAATTACAAACGTGTGTGTGGGTGCGTAATTTTAAGCATCAGGTATTTCAATTGATAATGAGAAGCAAAATATGTTTTAAATCTTGTTTTAAAAGTAGTAAAGGATGGTGCCAATTTAATATACATTCGTAGTGTATTCCACAAGATTTGAGCGCATTCTGCAAAAGCAGAGTCTCCCCTGCTCATTAACCAGGTGCGAGGTTTGACTAAAAGCAGCTGAATGGAAGAGCACAGCAATCTAGTGCTTGTTTGGAAGTAAACTCTGCGATGCACAATGGGGCCCAACCCATTAAGAGCTTTAAAAACAAATAGTAGCATTTTAAATCTAATCCTGAGTACCACCAGAAGCCAATGAAGAGAAGCTAAAACTTGAGTGATATGATCCTTTCTCGTAGTACCAGTAAGAAGACAAGCAGCAACATTTTGCACCATGAGACAAAGGTGACTGACTGACACCCACATACAGAGAATTACAACAATCAAAACAAAACTAAATAAAAGCATGAATAACCTTCTCCAGATCACAATGTGAAAGAAATGCTTTGGCCTTTGCTACCTGTCTCATTTGAAAGAAACTCTTTTTAACAACCGAATTTGTCTGTCTGACAAATTTTGTAAATCAGAGTCAAAATGACACCCAGTCTTGTGGCAGATGTTTTGTGTATGAAGACAACAAACCTCGAATCTGTGTGCAATTATTAAAACTGTTCGCTGGCCAAATAAAATAACTTCGGATTTATTGTCATTAAGAAAAAGGGAATTATGATCCATTCACTTTTTCATCTGGACATGTATGAAGGTTTTCTACTGAACAAGAGTCAGATGGATTAAGAGGAATAAAGTTGTTTATCATCTGCATAACAGTGAAAGGAAATATTAAATGACAAAAGTGTAACAGTTGCATTCTATGAACTTTTAAGTAAGCATTCTGTGCAATAGATCAGTCCTGGATGTCGTCTGAGCCCTGAGAAAGACAGACATTTGACACCACAAAGACAGAACGTGGCCTGAATTCTATTCGGGAAATAAATAAGTCAAGAGGGAAATGCTACCAGAAGGGGACAAGGAGACAAAACGCAAAGTCCCTGAGTATCAGCTGCCTCATGCTGTCCTGGACGGAAGCGATTATGTGAAAGCATTTGCAGATCCATCCCTAGAGCCCATGCCATAGGTGAGTGGGTGCCACCTGCACCTGAGCGTCCCGGCACACCCCCGATCAGCAAACCGAGTGTGAAACGGCAAGGTTACACACCGACATCGCCAGATCCGGGCTCAGCCGCAGGACTGCTGCTCTCAGAGATCTGCACCCCGTCTTCAGCTGGGTAACCTCTATTTGTTAGTGGTCTGGGTCCTGCCCGCGTCACGAGCCCCTGGTAGTCTGGGTCCTGCCAGCATCGCGGGCCCCCCTGGTGGTCTGGGTCCTGCCAGCATTACGAGCCCCTGGTGGTCTGGGTCCTGACAGCGTCGTGAGCCCCTGGTGGTGTGGGTCCTGCCAGCGTCATGAGCCCCTGGTGGACTGGGTTCTGCCAGCGTCACAAGCCCCTGGTGGTCTGGGTCCTGCCAGCATCGTGAGCCCCTGGTGGTCTGGGTCCTGCCAGCATCGCGGGCCCCCCTGGTGGTCTGAGTCCTGCCAGCATCGCGGGCCCCCCTGGTGGTCTGGGTCCTGCCAGTGTCGCGGGCCCCCCTAGTAGTCTGGGTCCTGCCAGCATGATGAGCCCCTGGTGGTCTGGGTCATGCCAGCGTCGCGATCCCCTGGTGGTCTGGGTCCTGGCAGCATCGCGGGCCCCCCTGGTGGTCTGTATCCTGCCAGCGTGACGAGCCCCTGGTGGTCTGGGTCCTGCCAGCATCTCGGGCCCCCCTGGTGGTCTGGGTCCTTCCTGCCAGCGTGACGAGTCCCTGATGGTCTGGGTCCTGCCAGTGTTGCGGGCCCCCCTGGTGGTCTGGGTCCTGCCAGCGTGACGAGCCCCTGGTGGTCTTGTTCTTGCCAGCATCACGACAAGCCCCTGGTGTCACTGGGGAGAGGCAGTTACTTTGGCAAGTTAACCTGACATCCCCAGCAGGTGGCGACACGGCTCTGGCTGTTTTTTTCTTAGCTGTTGTTAGTCTTGATTGTTTGTTTTCTTCACGCTTTGTTCCATCCTGTTTTTAGGTACCAAACTTTCAGGGTTTTTTGGCCTAGTGGTGCTATTTTTCTTGACCAGTCACAGAACGCCCATTAAGGACCCATAGGTGTATATTACCGGCCAATGTTAAGGATGCCAATTCATCTAGCTTGATTTTTGAAGTGTGAGAGGAAACAATAGTGCAGAAGTAGGGAGAATGTGCAAGCTGTGCTGGAAAGTGAACCCCCAGCCATGCAGTTATGATGCTGCACGGCTATCCAGTGCAGCTTGAATATGTCACTGCTTACATAAATACGACATGGCAGCTAAAGCCATGGATACTGTAGCACAGTGAACTGTAGCACAGCCTTGCTGTTCTGCGGCGAGGGGAGGCAGAGTAGCTATATTAAGAGGCCCATTTTAGACTGTGGGCCTGACTGTCTGTGCCTTATTTCCTGCCCAACAGTCAGATGATAGCAGCACACCTTCTGTGAAAATGAACAGATGTACAAACAGGAGAGTCACACAGGGAGAAGAGGCACCCAATGACTGTAATTAACACGGGAGAGTCGGGTATTGCTGAGCGGCGTGTGATGCTGTGTGGGAGGAGGTGTGTGGGCAGGGAGTGGGCGGCAGGAATGGTGTGTGTGTGTGTGTGTGTGTGTGTGTGAGAGAGAGGCTGTGTGGGTGTGTGTGTGTGTGTGTGTATATATATGTGTGTGAGAGAGAGGCTGTGTGGGTGTGTGTGCTGTGCTTGCAGCATTTTCTGTAGCGCCTCTCACGAGTAAATAAATGTGTGTGGTTACCCTGCTGTTCACAAAGACAATGTCAAGCACTGGATAGGTGGTGGTTTATTTTTTACATAAATATCGAGGAGTAATATTTGATGCAAAAATGTTGTTCCTCAAATTATTCTATAATTGACACTGATTATTTTGCTCTCGCCCTGCAGTTTTCCCTGCTTCCCAGAATAAAAAGCACACAATCAAATCGATTGGTTTTGTTTCAGATGTTGACATAATTCTGCTTTAAAAAGTGAATATATTGTAATTGACAGTGGCGTCGGAAGGAGTTTGACATTGGTGGGGGTGGGGGGGGGGGGATGCGCAAATGCAATTGCCTACACATCCTCCCCAGGTTAGGATGGGGATACCTTCCGATAAGCCCATCATAAGGCAGAAACATTGTTAGGTGAAACTGCATTTTAATACAGTACACCTAAGCTGACAAACATCATAGCCTAGCCTACCTTAAACATGCTTAGAACATTTACATTAACCTACAGTTGAGGAAAATCTTTAAAATAACCATATTTTATAATAAAGTGTTAAATATCTCATGTAATTTATTGAATAATTTAAGTGAAAAACATTTACCCATCATAAAGTCAAAATATTGTAACATAGACCATCGTAACCCAGGGGGCGTCTGTAGTCAGATCATGAAAAGATGCAATATAAGAAAGATTTTAAAATTATTTTAGAATAATAAAGACTTCATCATTTAAAATAACACTGACATGTTTATAGTGCAGTTTCACAAAAAACACATAACTAAGAAATAAGTGATCCATTCGAAAAAATGATTTGCTCTGATACCTGACTACAGTCTCAGTCAGGTGTATGTGTCATCCTCACAGTCTCAGTTAGGTGTATGTGTCATCCTCAGTCTCAGTCAGGTGTATGTATCATCATCACACTCTGCACGTGCAGCAAATTGGCCTCAGTTTGAAAGATAAGGAATGCCCTCTTAATTTTTTTTCTTTTTTTTTGGAAAGGGGGGTGTCTTCCAATATTGGGGGGGGGGGGTGTTCCCACTACTTCCGACGTCCCTGATAACTGACCATAGAAGAAAACGTACTGAGGTCCCATATCCCCCTTTTCCAAACCACTGCCCCCCTGCCCCTCGGCAGCCCATGTAGTCCTGGGTCCCTTTCCCATGCTGGGAGGCCGTAGGCCCCTTTGACTGAAAATCTTCTCTCACCAACTAACTTTGGTGGCTCGTTCCGCTGGCTTAGTGCAGGACGGAGGTCTGGCAGGGAAATCCTGCAGATCCGCGAGCTCACATGTCCACACTACGAATAGCACTGTGCACATAATACTACCATGTGGAAGTTTAACGTTAATAGTTCGCCAGCCTCGTTGGAAGTGAACCCACATCCACCGACGACCCCCCTCTATATTTAGCTCCGATTAAATGACACACAGGCTCTGTTAATTGCTTACATTACAAGGTCATCTGACAGCATAGTCTTGTGTTAAAAGCACCTGCAGTGAAAGTCCATTATGATGTTGCTCTGCTGTTCTCACAGTAGATTAAAACTGCCTCGGCCACAGCACTGATCACAGGAACTTGCCTGAATGAGAACTGGCTGCCTTTTCAATGTAAAATAAAAGGTTCCAATAACAGGCTTATGAAATGCACTGTGTTTAACACCATTTATGTAGAGGACCTGTTTTTGGGGAGAGATCAGAGGTTTGTTTCATTATACAAAGGACAGGTAAGAACCACATGGGAAAAATGTAAAGTTTGAAATTCAACTGCTTGGAGAAGCCTGATACGACTGAGGAATGTCACGGGACTTAGCAAACATCTTGAGGGACATGCAGAAAGATGCCAGGAACAGACGACAGGAAATATTTTATGGCAGGGATGGAATACCAGAAAAAAACTGGATGTTCTCCAGCCTTGAAGGATAAACTAGCACATATGTAGGGGAAGAATTTGTGATAAATTCATATATTCTCTTTCTGGGTGAGGAGAACTGGTGCAAAAGAGAGACGATTTATAGTCAGTTACTCTATTGTCATAATAAGTGTTTTTTTTTGGGGGGGGGGCATTCTCTCTCACTAGTGAAAAATACTAATGGGTTCTTGTTTATCACCATAATAATTCATTTTGGAAAGATGCTTAGTAACTGGCGGGCCTCCATAAGCATTGTTTTTTCCAGATGCAGTGGACCTTGGCTTTGTATCACTGATGGAATTTGTCCCTCCAGGAAAAAATAGCTGTGGATCCAAACAGAGCTGAGAGATAAAAAAAAAAATGACCAGTGACCATTTGTGAATGAGAGATTCCCTGCTGTTGAGTTCTGTCTGAGGAGGCTTTGAGGAGGTGGCTGTCTTTGCCGACCGACTGCTCGGGTGCCCAGCCAGTGAGCTCCGCATGGGCACAGCAGTCTGGCACATTACCAGCGGTGTGACATAAGAGCCACAAACGTCATGCAGAAAAACCATGAACATAAAGTGACTGATGTGTAGGAGGTGTGCAAATATTACCTTGAGATTATCCATAATAACATTCTAATAATCATTCAACCTAATATGACTCACCTTTGGGGGGGGAACTAGGAGGGAAATTAAATTATGTCATAGATGGTGAGCAATTAGCAATACTGTTAGCTGTGCTTGCATTTTCTCCTTTTTGGGTAGCTGAATGGAATAATCTCATTGTGTACGTTTGAACATGATCTGTTTCCATGGCAACCTCACACAGCAATGCAACTTCTATTAAAACCCACGTAGGATGGGATATGTCTAAATGATTTCTGGCTATCTGTGACAGTGCAGGCAGCCGGCTTGCAGGGGATAGACACTGCAGCTCAGTTTGTCTCTATGATTACATTGGCAGGCATGTAGCCTATATAATGGTGAATTCACTTCACAAACAAGCATTTCTGTTGCTGTTGAAATGGCACCTGCTTCGCTGTTATACTTTATATCTGTCCGTACCGGAAAATATATTCAGAATATTGCGAGTGCAAAAAGTCTTTTAATAAAGGAGCCTGAATGCATTTCAGTCAAAAAAAAGTGAATCCATGCTATTGATGTTTACATGAGGATGAGATTCAGACGTTCAGAGCCTCTATAAATTTAACTGAAAAAGTAGCTCAGCTGGGTACATTTTTGCTTCACAGACCCAGGGCTCAGTGCCTGACGGCTCAGATTTGTACTTGCAGGATTTGCCCATATGCTTAGTTTCCTGAGGGATTGTTCAGGTGCCACTTGCATGTAAGATTTGCCCTTTCTGTGAACTGGTGACCACAAAAAGTGTTTATAGTATGACTGAAGGTGTGTGTCTGTGTCTGTCTGAGTCTGTGTGTATGTGATTATTACATTATGCAGACTAGATTTAAACTCAATTCACTTTATTTTATATAGCACCTTTTACAACAGAGTCATCCCAAGGTGCTTTACATGGATGTGTTGTGATACATTAAACATCATTAGAGGGAGTAATACAGAACAGGAAAAAGGAAGGAAAGAAATGAAATAAAGAAAACCAGATGACAACGGAGGAGAGGAACCAAAAGCTCTTAGGTAAGGAGAAAAAACCTCGGGGGTCCAAGGTCAACTTTCCCCATGTGATAAAAATCTGTACATTTTTACATTTCTTTTGTCCCTATGATGATATCCCCAATTTTATAAAAATCTGTGAATGCAATCAAGAAACTAAACATGTAAAAAAAAAGTCATTTGGTTACTTATTGTCACGGTACATGCAGCACGGATCGGGAAAGCAGGCGAACAGAAGCCAGGGATCGGGGAATACGGAGTTTAATGCCAAAACACAGAGCACGCAACAAAACAACATCAATGACCAAACTGGGGATACAAACGGAAACGCGGACTAAATACACTGAACTAATGACAACAATCCGAAACAGCTGTAAAACACTGGGATTCCACATGAGGTTAACGAGGGGGCGTGGCACACATTAGGATCGGACGGAGCGGGGTGTGACACTTATGGTCAAGGTTAGGGCTGGGTAGGGTTAAGGGTGTCATTGCTGGGATTAGGCTTTTCCCATAAAAATTAATGGAGAGTCCCCACAAAGATATAATTACAAATGTGTGTGTATGTATGTGTTTGACAGACTTTGTATTTCCAATACAAAGAAAAAAATAAAACACATGAGATGCACTTCCACGTTTAATAAGCATATTATTTGATTTCCTTTCAATCTATGTGAAGTTGTATAATGATCAAAAAAAACAAGCACAATATTGTTTTGGGGTGAAATTTTCATTTAATGAAACAAAGTATAATAAACTGGCTCTAATTATATGATTTTTAAGCTGGAAATTTCTTATTGTTTAAAACCATGCAAGAATTCAATTGAATCTGCTCCTTCAGTCAGCAGCCATATATATTGCTTATTTATGTGATTTATGTGATCAATAGACAGACAGTGGGGGTGAGGGGGGGGGGGTTTAGAAAACTTACATATCTATTATTTTAAGCAGGTAAAATCTTTTTTGAGGTTATGCAATGGCAATAGAAGGGTAAAATATCTACTTATGTATGTGCGAAAGAAACTGATCAAAGATGCTGTCAGTGATGAGCAATTTCTTATGTTGTTTCCAATCTGGCCTTAAAGTATTTCATAGCCAGCGGGTAACTCAAAGAATTATCTTCTTTGGTTGGTAGACAGTTGTGTTTATGGAGTAAAAAGAGTCGATATCTGATTTGGGCAATATTTTTACACAGCAGAGACAGGGATCAATACCATCACTCAAGTCACAGCTAGATAAATAGCCAAAGACGGGCAGGAGCTCTGAGCACCACAAAGCCCATGAGAAGCCTGGGGAGGGTTTGCTGCAGTGAAGGCCTGTTTCGGGCTGTTTAATTGCATGGGAGGGTTTCCTGCAGGGGGGCGGCATGGTGGTGCAGTGGTTAGCGCTGTTGCCTCGCACCTCTGGGACCTGGGTTCGAGTCTCCGCCTGGGTCACATGTGCGTGGAGTTTGCATGTTCTCCCCGTGTCGTCGTGGGGTTTCCTCCGGGTACTCCGGTTTCCCCCCACTGTCCAAAGACATGCTGAGGCTAATTGGCGTTGCTAAATTGCCCTTAGGTGTGTGTGTGTGTGTGGGTGGCTGGTGTGTGAGTGTGCCCTGCGATGGGCTGGCCCCCCGTCCAGGGTTGTTCCCTGCCTCGTGCCCGTTGCTTCCGGGATAGGCTCCGGACCCCCCGCGACCCAGTAGGATAAGCGGGTTGGACAATGGATGGATGGATGGGTTTCCTGCAGTGAAGGCCTGTTGCGGGCTGTTTTATTGCATGGGAGGGTTTCCTGCAGTGAAGGCCTGTTTCGGGCTGTTTTATTGCATGGGAGGGTTTCCTGCAGTGAAGGCCTGTTTCGGGCTGATTTATTGCATGGGAGGGTTTCCTACAGTGAAGGCCTGTTTCGGGCTGATTTATTGCATGGGAGGGTTTCCTGCAGTGAAGGCCTATTTCAGGCTGTTTAATCGAATGTCTTTGCGTATCCATGCAGGAACCAGGCTTCACACACACAGCTGTTTTGATTATTACTCTCCAGCAGCTTTGTTACACACTTGATGGGCTTCATGTGATGCAAATATAACGGTGTCATTCTCCTTTTATGGATGCTTGGGGCAGAACATTGGTCTGTGATTTGCTCTGATTCTTGCAGTCGCCCCTCCCCATTGCTGCATCCTACTGAGGATAAATGCTGGTTTTTTATCACATGAAATAAGCTCTTGTAATTACTGAGGATAAAAATTAGGGACCTATTTGTTGTGTCTAGATGGCAGCTGCCGTTACATGGTGGGATCAGGGCAGCATAAGGCACCAAGCATCACCCCCTGTCACCACTGTTAGGGTGACAAACGCAGAACTGTGACCCCATCAGAATAGAATGGTGCAGGGACAGATGCTCTGTCGCTCACTCCGTCATATTAAACTTGCCTTGTGTGATGAGAGCCTCGTGCATAATGCGTGGAGTGATCCGAAGGTGAGAATGTCCCAGCCCTGCGTTTCTCTCGCCGCTTGCAGGGTCCATCTCCGTGGCCTCGGGCCTCAGCTGTCTGCTGGCTCCTGTGCCGGCTGCTGATGCAGCAGTAGGTGCACTTGCAGCCGCTGTGCGCCGGGCACATGTCGGAGCGACAGCCGCAGGGCTGCCGGACTCAGCGTGAGCATTCTCAGCACCCTGTGTTATTACTCTTTTCAGGTCTGTGACGACAGATGCACAGCATAAGGTAAGCCCCTCTCATACTTTTCTCCTGTGAGCCAACCCCCCCCCGCCCCCCCCCCCATCCCTCCCTCCTCCATCCACTGTGCTCATTCTCCTGTGCCTTCGGCACTGCTGGGTGCTCCATGCTTTTCCAAGCTGTTTAAGGCAGCCAGGATCGAGGAAATCCTCTTCGCAATGTGCCGAGAGGCTGTGGAAACAGGGAATCACGCAGGAATTCTGTAATCCCATCTACTGCGAATGAGATTTTGGCTTAATAAATGGTGAGTGTAGAGAATGCTAAAAAATATGTAGCCTATCATTTTGCGATGTGTCTGAGCTTGTGAGGATACATATGTGGGCATGTTTGTGTGCATATATGCAGAGTTTCCCTGTCGTGGGTGCTGTGAATGCATGCCTACAGTAATCATGTTGTGTTTAGCAGACAGTATCAAGCTGCATGTAAAAGTGAAGGAAAGCGAATGCAATGAAGGAGCTAAATTGCCAGTCATTCGATCAGATTGCATCCTTTCAGGGTTTAAGCCATAATTAAGGAAAGATACACAAAGTCTTACACAAGAGCTGTGCTTAAGCTCTGAGTTTTGTAAACTCAGTATGAGAAAATTGCTATAGATAGATAGATAGATAGATAAATAGATAGATAGATAGATAGATAGATAGATTGCAGTGACAACATATTTTGTTCTGTATTCTGGTGTCCATTATTTCCATCGTGCCTAACAGCATGCGAGTTTATCCTGGGAAAACCTGCGAGCCTGTGAATCTAAAAACTAAAATGCTGTTGTGGGAGGAGAGTGTGTCAGTCCCGTATTTCAAGTTCTTTCCATTAATTGCACAGAGCGAGAATTGAAAGTAGACTGTAGTTGTTTCTCAGTCACTATTAAGATACAAATATAATAGTTAATTATCCATCAAGTCAGGAAGTGGTGTTGAAGTCCAACTACTGAAAATTTTACAGGCAAAAAGAAGCGTGTGTATTAGAGACATCAATGTGATCATCTTTCACCCAGAATGATTTGATTGACAGCTGTCTATCAGTGCCAGTATGACTGTGTTCCGCAAAATATTGTCAGCCTTGACAAACATATTCCTTCAAACTGCTGTCATGCAGGGCAGTAAACCATTTTGTCTTATTACTGTTATCCCCACACAGAATCTTTAAGTGATCATAACACAGGCCTGCTCTGGATGTGGATTTACCCCTTCAGTCTTTACTGGGGGGTCATTATAGTGCACATGTTTGAAAAAGGCACATCAGGCTGTAATTTTTTTCTTACATACTCATATAAGAGAATAAAATGATAAATTGTACAGTGGGTGCTTGATAACATAAAATAGTTACTAGTAGATACCCAGATAAAAAAAAGCTAATTGCCTGGCTATTTACAAAGTTAATTTTTCTTACTAGCAAACAGCTATAGTATATTTGTTGTGACATTTCAATTAGCAAATAATCTTAACATTTCATCTGACTTGGAATAATTATCGCTGAATCCCTCCTGCATGGTAATTGCAATTTTCTTTTGGCATTAAAAGACAAAACAAATTAAGCAAAGTGAAATATGAAATACCATTACTGTTATACACTATATGGCCAGAGGTATGTGGACACCCCTCATAATTAACGGGGTTTGATCATTACGCCACAGCCATCGAATCTGCAGGAATAAACTCTGGCAGCAGAATGGATGGTTGTACCATTGAGGTTAGTGACTTGGCGTTGCTGCAGGACACCTGCTGCCTTCCATCGTGCCACTTTGCCAAATTTATGCCGAGCTAAAGCTCCCCTGGTGAATCTCACACCAAATGCTTTCTGTACTTTTCCAGCACAATTGCACATCCTGCAAAGCAACCTCATCCCCATGTCGTACTGCCTAATTATTCATCACGTAATTCTATTCCTATAATGTTTTGCACTGTTGTTTTTCCGACCCCCCCCCCCCCCATGCACCCCCACCCCCACTGTGACACAAGTTCCCTGAATACATGTGACATTAAAACTTGATCCTTGAAGTGATTATGAAGTGCAAACGCACTTGTGAACTTTTGAGGCACACAAAGTCCCAGAAAGGAAGCTGATCAGTCAACATTAACACACAACCTGAATGGCAGCATCTCCATTCAGCGATGTTCCGCTGTCTGACGGAACATCGCTGAATGGAGATGCTGCCATTCAGCGATGTTCCGCTGTCTGATGGAACACTGCCCCAGAAGAGCAAAGCCTTTTACAGCAGCAAGGGCAAATCCATGGCATATTAATACCCCCCTTTTCAAAATGAGAAGATGGTCTACTGCCAAAGCTGACAAGTTTTATTGAGAAAAATATGCAATCATCTGTGTCATTATGACTGGTTATGTTTCAGTTATGCATGCAATGAAGATACTTGCCCTCTGTAACGTTGTTTGTGCTGAGATTAAGTCATTACTATCATGATTAGAAACACAACTGGAATTCTAAAGCTAGAAGATTTGATTCATCCCGCTCATTGTCCTGCGCTTGTGCAACATTACAAATCTGTAAAAAGCTCCCCAATAATGCACCGTTTTTAGAGTGGAAAGAGAAATTTCTCAGTCAGATCAGCACGTTCCAGGGAAATTGCTGAATATTACCTTCACTGTGGGTCAGTTAGGGTCAGTGTTTTAATCCTATTATTTCTCTTTACCTTTTTTTCTTGTGTCATGATCTATGCCAGGTTTAGCAATAAATGACTTTCTTTTTAAAATGTTTAACAGCACTGATTATTTAGTGGGTTATTGCCTTTTTCATCATGACTACATTATTCTGAGGGTATAAATGTATTTTGCATATATAAAAGCATCACATGATGCTCATCTACAGTAAATGCATTATATTTGACATTTAGGGCATTATGCTCTCCAAGCTTATGCTATATCTTACACCCGAGTCTCAGAACTCCAGTCACATACATAAACAAAAGAGGCAGCAGACAAATAAACAAGTGAATTAGCCAACTAATAGACTGCATCACTTTGACAAAATACTTGGGCAACTGATCAAAAGCATGTTGTGTGGATAAGCAATGTGAGCGTGCAGTTTTATTTTTACAGTTGTTTGCAGTAGGAGGCGCTATGATGGCACAGTGGTTGGCACTGTTGTCTCACACCTCTGGGACCAGGGTTTGAGTGTCTGTCATGTGTGTAGAGTTTGCATTTTGTCATTGTGGGGTTTCCTCTGGCTCCTCCAGTACCACCCCAACCCCCCTAGTGAGTGACTGGTGTGTGGTTGCCCTGCTATGGGCTGGCGCCCCATCCTGGGTTGTTCCCTGCCTTGTGTCCTGCGATGGGTTGGTGCCCCATCCTGGGTTGTTCCCTGCCTTGTGCCCTGTGATGGGTTGGTGCCCCATCCTGGGTTGTTCCCTGCCTTGTGCCCTGCGATGGGTTGGCGCCCCATCCTGGGTTGTTCCCTGCCTTGTGCCCTGCGATGGGTTGGCGCCCCATCCTGGGTTGTTCCCTGCCTTGTGCCCTGTGATGGGTTGGCGCCCCATCCTGGGTTGTTCCCTGCCTTGTGCCCTGTGATGGGTTGGCGCCCCATCCTGGGTTGTTCCCTGCCTTGTGCCCTGTGATGGGTTGGCGCCCCATCCTGGGTTGTTCCCTGCCTTGTGCCCTGTGATGGGTTGGCGCCCCATCCTGGGTTGTTCCCTGCCTTGTGCCCTGTGATGGGTTGGCGCCCCATCCTGGGTTGTTCCCTGCCTTGTGCCCTGCGATGGGTTGGTGCCCCATCCTGGGTTGTTCCCTGCCTTGTGCCCTGCGATGGGTTGGTGCCCCATCCTGGGTTGTTCCCTGCCTTGTGCCCTGTGATGGGTTGGTGCCCCATCCTGGGTTGTTCCCTGCCTTGTGCCCTGTGATGGGTTGGTGCCCCATCCTGGGTTGTTCCCTGCCTTGTGCCCTGCGATGGGTTGGTGCCCCATCCTGGGTTGTTCCCTGCCTTGTGCCCTGTGATGGGTTGGTGCCCCATCCTGGGTTGTTCCCTGCCTTGTGCCCTGTGATGGGTTGGCGCCCCATCCTGGGTTGTTCCCTGCCTTATACCCATAGGCTCCACCACCTTCAAGTCCCAGAATTGGGTGGATGTTTACAGTAGCCTTACTGTATGTGTGTCGTCAGGAACAGAACATATTCCTGCCCCCGCACCCCCCTTTCTGTGATCTTATTGCAGACTCTTTAATAAGCCCATATTATAGGATGGGGAAATGAAACAGAGCAATAAAATATTATTATGTAGACAGTTTAATATGTTGGTCTGAATCTTTACTGGCTAACTGGGGCTATGAGTCCTTGAGGTTCTGGTTATTAAGTTAAGTGCTGTAAAATTTGAATAGAAAAATCTGTATGCATAAAGCGTTCTTATTGGCTGGATGTTCTGGTGTACATAACAACACTTCCAGATGTAAAGGTTTATAATGCATACATTGCGTACTACATGTGTACACCTGCTTGACTGTGCAACAGCGAAAGACGAGAATACCCAAAACATTATATATAACAATACAATAAATGCAATATTTGTTTTAAAATGACAATTGATGTTTGCATATAATAATCTGTCTGGAAAACTACAACAAACTCTACCCCAGCAAGCTCGTGGTGAACATCTGCCCAACAGAGCAGAAAACTAATTAACATCCATCACTTTTCACCCCCTGCATGTTGACTGGTGCACAACACGACTGCAGCAGAGAGCATGCAGTGGCCGCTTTGAGCATGCAAGGCTGCAATTCAGTGTAATAAAGTGCAAGACATGCTGCATGTCATGGATAATGTTTGTATGACATTTACTAAAAAAGAAGAACCATAATTATTATGCACTGAGGGTTACCCCTGTTATAGGGATCCGAAAGCATGCTGATGTGTGGTTGGGCTTCAAACTGTTCAGGAGAAGGTGTACATTTGGGCTGTTTACTGGCACAGAGTCGCTTCAGTCTGTTCTGAGCACATGCATTGTGCAGAAACACATAAATGTTGCAGAAACAGGTTCATTAAAAATGTACATATGCAGAGCACCATTTGCATACCCCTGGAGGAAGCAGGGAGGGAGAGAAGACGCCTAATCAGAGCTGCTCTGGTACTTATTCATATACAGAATATAGTATGCCCTGTTTTCACACCTACATATCTAGCTGCCAAAACGCCCCCAGCTTTCATTTAGATGGATACGCGATACATGCTGCACTTCCCCAGCTCTTCCTCAGATGGCATCCTGCAACGTCTGAAATGCTGGAGCTGCGGATTTTTTTGCATTTGATGTAGGACGTGTTTGGAATATAGGAGTCCCTGTGGCTCGGGAGACTCAGACAGAGAGGCTGGAGCTCTGGGACGCTGCTTGCTGCAGCTTCTTCACAACAATGACTCTTCTCTCCAATGCCGGACTTCTACAGCCCAGCTATTACTTTATCACTGTCCCCTCTGATTTCTCTGAGTTGTGTGCTGAATCCATTTTAATTGCCAATTTCCAGTCTCTGCTTTCGGCTCCTCGTAACAGGCAGGTTGGTGCCTCCCAGGAACGTCCAGTAGATATCTGACCGAATGGCTGCTACGTCTCATTACCCGTGTAACGATAATGAGAGCAGACATGCCCGTGTTCATCCTGATGCTAATCACAAAACCCTCTGTGTTTTTCTGTTAGATTGTCCATAGTCAGTTAATATCATCAGGTTAGATATGCTGGTGGCCAAAATGTTGGCTGGTTATTTCAAAACGTGTTTGGGAAGATTTGATGTGTTGCATAGACTTATTTAATGATTTAATGATTTAATTTAATGATATTCTTTCGAAAAATGAACAATATTAAACCTGAAACCCATCATTGTTGTTTTTATTAAAAGGTTTATGTCAGTTTAGTAAACTAGCTGGCACTGAAACACAGTGCTGCTGTAACATACAGAAATTTTATTTTTCTTTTGTTAGAATTAAAATTTGAATTATTTATATAAAAATATGAATGTAATGCTATCTAATTTCTTATATATAAAAAAATATGCAGAGATAAATATTGTGGACGCCACTAGCATATATGCATTTTTAGCTAACTATTCTCCTACGTTAATCTTTCATTGATTAACCTGTTGCAATGTCTTTAACTGGCTGAAAAGCCTGTGATCTTCGACATGATCAAACTGAAACAGTTACACTGTGTTTCAGTTTCATGCATATTGTTATTTTATTTCACTAGGGTATAAATTATTGGCGTGGTTACCTTGCCGTTTCATTAGCCTTCAATGTTACTGGTCGCTTTAGTCCTGTGAGTATACAGACACAGTGATTTAATGACATTTTAAGTCAGTGCAAACCTGCATTTCATTATTTTAATAAATCTGTAAATGATAAAAGGGGATTCCTGTGATATAGATGGTTGTTCAGGTTCTAGCGCTGCAGCCTTACCCAGCTCAGCTCAGTGTACTTGTTCCACCCCGTGTCACACAGGCTTGGGATGTGGGGTTTCCCTGGGCCGAGGGAACGGAGGACTTGGGTCTCTGTTTCAGGCAGCGTTTCATGTGACAATCAGCTATCGCATCTGGCCTATTTCCCTGAAAGCTCAGAGTGGCGACTGACTGCGCAAATGTATCACGTGTTTAAAAGCAGCTAGTGAGACTTTCAGATGAAAAGTCACCCACTGAGACATTTACTGCTGGGGAAGCAGGTGTTGGCTCCAAGGAAGGAGAAGTCGAATAGCGATTGGAGACCGGGAATGTACAGTTAATCTCCTAGCTGGGGATTGTGGAGCCATCTTAAGATGAGGTCTCCTGCGAGGCAGGGAGGGAGAGTGTAGCGGAATGTGGCGTGATTGACAGAGTTTCCTGGGGGGAGTTGGCCGTCAGCGTCTGCAGCAATCAGTGCTGGGTGAGTCATGCATCCTGACAGAGCCGCACACTAATCAAAGCCACGCACAGCCCTGCACCCACGCCTCTAAAGAGAAGCCCTGTTTCCGGCTCTGATATCCCTAATGCATGTGTGTGTGGCTGTGTGTCTGTGTCTCAGCTTTCTCAGCTTTTGTCCAAAGTTCTTTACATGTTTGTGGAGATGTTGTGGAAATAGACAAGCTTGGAACCAAATATGTTCTTTCAGTTTAGAGATTACTTAATGTATATATGACTATAACAGTTCTGCTCCTATACTTGTATTACCTTAAACTGACTGTTTTTTCAAACTAATGCAGGCTAATTGGAGTGTCTGACTTGCCCATATGGAGTGTGTGTATCTGTGCCCTGGTATCCTGCCTGAGGTCTATTCCTGCCTCTTGTCCTATGCTGCCTGGGAAAGGATCCAGGCACCGTGCAAATCTGTCCAGGATAAGCAATTGGAAGGTGAATGGATAATTACAGGGTGATTAATAGTTGAGCCACAATAGCTGACGCTCCATATGCATCTATATTTCAAGAAAGATCAATGAAACGGAATCCATCCCCAATGAGTTACAATTCATTTTGAGCTCCCCTAATAGAAAATAATATCCTGCATTTCAGAAAAGGAGATTCAGGGCATCCTTCCCAACTATGTGCACAATATACAGACAGGGAGACGTTCAAAACCATGGCTAATGTTTGGATACAGATCACAGGGAGATGAGGCCAAGAGCCTTCCCATAATCTTCACGCATAAGAATCTAAGACGGAGTATAAATGTGGTTATTTATTTAAGAGACACTTTTTTTCCAAAGCAGCAGATACGTGAAAGAGATCATCACAGGTTTGATCGTCACATGGTTCATGCAGACTTCAAAGAGTTCCCGGAAGTGCTTGGATTTGAATGCATTAAATACAGAGAGATAGAAAAACACTCTTTGGTGATTAATACTCAATTAATGCATTGATTTACAATATTTATGTAACACACCAACATGTGTATGTAGTTACAATATGTTTATAAATAAGTAAAATTCGGTATTATTAACGGTTAAGGTTACCTTCATTGCTGATGTATTTTAGTCTTATCTTGGTCAAGAGAGCTCTGCTGGTGTTTATTGCTTTGAATTCTTTTTCTTTTTAATTATTATGTTCATAAATTTGCATGGTAGTTGAGAGCAATTGTATTCTGTTGTTTGATATATTTCGTCGGAGGGGGAGGGAAGAAACGTTTCAAAGGTCAGATCAAATAAAATTTTCTAAAATTTCTATAGTTCATGGTGGTTTCAGTAATACTTTGCTAACTGAGGACCTAAATAATCTTAATGACTTAATCACTAATAAACTCAAACATGAATAGCCTTCCACTTTGTGCCCTGTCCTTGCATATAGTCTCCACCACGGGGATGTTCCAATCGCTCAAAATAAGGAATAAAAAAGTACGGAATTTCCCAGTGACATGGAGAGGATAAAAAAAAACAGTTGTGTCAAGTCAGCAGGAGAAATCTCACTGTAACTAAACATTACAAAAAGAGTGAGGTAATCATATTCAAACACTGCATTTAGACATTTTCATAAAGAGGACAACACTGGGAGGCTTCAGTGTTTGGTTTATTAAAAATAAAAAACGGAGCAGCTTGCAAAACCCAGGGAGTTGTGATCCAATTCTATATTTAACTCCTGACACCCTGCAAAAAAAAAAAATCACGTTTAGAAGCATTTTCTCTAATTACATGACATTGGGTGAAACAGCATTAAGGGAACAGAATTTACAGTTGTGGCCAAAAGTTTTGAGAATGACACAAATATTGGTTTTCACAAAGTTTGCTGCTTCAGTGTTTGTAGACCTTTTTGTCAGATGTTTCTATGGGATACTGAAGTATAATTACAAGTATTGCATAAGTGTCAAAGGCTTTTATTGACAATTACATTAAGTTTATGCAAAGAGTCAATATTTGCAGTGTTGGTCCTTCTTTTTCAAGACCTCTGCAATTTGCCCTGGCATGGTGTCAATCAACTTCTGGGTCAAATCCTGACTGATAGCAGCCCATTCATGCATAATCAGGAGTCTGTCAGAATTTGTGGGTTTTTGTTTGTCCACCTGCCTCTTTCGGATTGACCACAAGTTCCCAATGGGATTAAGGTCTGGGGAGTTTCCTGGCCATGGACCCAAAATGTCGATGCTTTGTTCCCTGAGCCACTTAGTTATCACTTTTGCCTTATGGCAGGGTGCTCCATCATGCTGGAAAAGGCATTGTTCATCACCAAACTGTTCTTGGATGGTTGGGAGAAGTTGCTCTCGGAGGATGTTTTGGTGCCATTCTTTATTCATGGCTGTGTTCTTAGGCAAAATTGTGAGTGAGCCCAGTCCCTTGGCTGAGAAGCAGCTCTACACACGAATGGTCTCAGGATGCTTTACTGTTGGCATGACACAGAACTGATGGTAGCGCTCACCTTTTCTTCTCCGGACAATCTTTTTCCCAGATGCCTCAAACAATCAGAAGGGGGATTAATCAGAAAAATGACATTACCCCAGTCCTCAGCAGTCCAATCCCTGTACCTTCTGCAGAATATCAGTCTGTCCCTGATGTTTTTCTAGGAGAGAAGTAGCTTCTTTGCTGCCCTTCTTGACACCAGGCCATCCTCCAAAAGTCTTCACCTCACTGTCCATGCAAATGCACTCACACCTGCCTTCTACCATTCCTGAGCAAGTTCTGTACTGGTGGTGCCCCGATCCCGCAGCTGAATCAACTTTAGGAGACGGTCCCGGCTCTTTCTGGACTTTCTTGGCCGCCCTGAAACCTTCTTCACAACAATGAACCTCTCTCCTTGAAGTTCTTGATGATCTGATAAATGGTTGATTTAGGTACAATCTTACTAGCAGCAATATCCTTTCTTGTGAAGCCCTTTGTGTGCAAAACAGTGATGACTGCACATGTTTCTTTGCAGGTAACCATGGTTAACAGAGGAAGAACAATGATTTCAAGCATCACCCTCCTTTTAAAGCATCCAGTCTGCTATTCTAACCCAATCAGCATGACAGTGTGATCTCCAGCCTTGTCCTCATCAACACTCTCACCTGTGTTAATGAGAGAATCACTGAAATGATGTCAGCAGGTCCTTTTGTGGCAGGGCTGAAATGCAGTGGAAATTGTTTTTTTTTGGGATTAAGTTCATTTTCATGGCAAAGGAGGACTTTGTAATTAATTGCAATTCATCTGATCACTCTATAACATTCTGGAATATATGCCAATTGCCATTATAAAAACTGAGGCAGCAGACTTTGTGGAAATTAATATTTGTGTCATTCTCAAAACATTTGGCCATTGCCGTACAATTGATAGGCTGTTTGTGGTTAATGTTACGTGTTGCTAACTTTATCTGTTAATGTTCCCTAAGTCTAGTAATTTGGCGGGGATAATCCACTAAAATGCTTTAATGCACATCTTAATTTGACACTGAGGTGCTGATAATATACAAATTGTTTTTTTTTATAACATCTTACCCTTTTAAAGTGCATCACAAAAGGTCTTTTCTGCTGCAACTCTATTGCGCTGCTAGTGTTTGATGCTAAGACTGGGAAGTATTGAGAACAAAAGATGTGATATGTGGATGTGGCTTTGGTATTTTGTATCTAGCACAAACTGATACCGAAGGTAACGAAGATCGTTATGCTGTCACTCATTATTCCACATTCCTCTCAGTTGATATCACGCCCCTACACCAAGTCAAGGTCAAAAGTCGAAACTGAAAAAATATAATCTGAAACTGGAAAAAAAAATCTGAATGTGAAAAAAAATCTAAAACCGAAAAAATAAGATTTGAAATCGGAATCTGAAAACTGAACAAACTGAAAAAAAATGAGATATCAAATATACATGAAAATGTACAATGAAAATAAAACATTTACTTAAAAAAAATCAGAACTGAATCAAAATCATATTTAAACCAAAAAAAAAACTTTCAAATACTTAATTTTAGTTTGAGTACATTGTTGTTTTTTAAAGTTCAACACCAAAACTTTTTTTTTCATATTAACATGTAACAAAACTACTGGTCCTGATTTAGCACCATAACCCTTGTTCAGTGGAAAACCGAAGGGAGCTGGAACCGCGCTATAACTAGTCTAACTAGTCTTCACGGCCCAGCTCGGGTACAGGTCGGTTCCCGTATGCCAGTGGAAAAAAAGCCGTAAATTGCAATGAAATATAATATAAAGAAATACAGTGGTAGAAAGCTCATTGAACCCAGTCAGACAAGCATGGCTATTGGTATGGAATGTCATGATTCTTTATGTTATTTAATAAACAAACCCCAGGCAGTGGTTTAATTCATTTGATGCATTATGTTTGTATGTTTTCAACTCTCTAATATTTCCCAACCATTAGCTATTACTGTGGACTCTGGAGTGAAGTAATATGCAGTAACCTAACAAGGCAATGAGTTTTTATGCCCGAAAGGCACCTATGATGTTGTGTATTTATTTGAAGATGGCAAACATGTGTTTCTACTCTGTTGGCAGGATCACCACAGGTAGACGACTCTCAGAATCCACGGAGAAAGCAAAAAACTGTGGGAAAGTGTGAGCTGGCCTCAGGGAATAGATTCTAGGTCTGACTTCAGCTTTCTGTAAAGAAAATGGTGACACATGAACTTAAGCGATAAAGGAAAACATGAAAAAGATATATATTGGGAAAACAGCATTAAAAAACGCCAGAAACAGTGGTAAACATCAGAAAAAGAGGTAAGAGCTATTTCAGATATTTTTATTCATTGTCATTCTCCAGAATGAACTGAATCATTGAACTGTCTCACAATACGGCAGAAACATCACATTCTAAACCTTCAAACTTCCGTCCTTTTTATATATGAGTAAAACAACGACTTTCAATCTCATCGACCACCAGGTAGCATGTCCTCTGGCTCATTACGGGTCTTCCATATCCCCCACATCCTTCATAACAGCCTTATTTGTCAATTGAGAGGAATCCTCTGTACGAGTTCTATAACTGACATAATCAGCTGCTTGTTTACGCTGAGGTCAGGTGATGCCCTCTGGCCAGGTGGGATCTCCATATGCCGCGCTGTCCAGTGAGACATAAACACAATCAGTATCTTGGCTTATATGTGCTACTCCTTGTGAAAAGTGGACAATTTTCAAAAAGATAATTTACATTAATGGTGATGACATTTTGTATCTATAAATGTAACCTCTTCTGTGTTTTATTCCAGTTTGATCTTTTAACTGTGATCTGAAAAGTTCAAATTACATTAAATTCCACTAAATAATTTTAAATAGATTTATTATGTAATCCTCTGATCAAGAGCAAATTGCCCGTAAAGTATTAATCACATTCATCTTGACATTTTCCAATACTAGAGATACATGAATATTGCTGTTTTTTAAACACACGAGTGGTGTGAACGTTAAAAACAGGAGCTGACTTTGATATCAGATAAAGGACGGATACACCTGACCCAGTGCTAGTACATGATTCACTTCTCTGAAGTCTTTCCACTATTGGGCTTTAAATAATGTCACATTGCTCAATGTCAATGCTTATAAGACATTATGAATTGGGTAAGAAAACAAGGGTGACATATTGTTTACAGCACATTTAGTCTTTAAAAAAGTAAGAGGAGGCATTTTTTTGGGGGGGGGGCATGCAAAATATATAGGCAATATAAAACAGCTCTGGAGATTCTAGGTCAAATGATCCCCTCTTATCAATCCCTTATCACGACCAAGAAGGAAAGATAGTCCGGTAACTGAACTTTAACTTTGTCATATACAATCAGTGAATGCTATATTTATACGAAACATTTTCACTTTCAGAATTACCTACCATAGTCTGCTGTGCTGGCGATGGGACAAAGCAGAGAGTCTCTATCTATGTCTGGCTTAACCTTCTCAGGGCTGCGGGGGGGGGGGGCAGCACCAGCACGATATTGAGGGAGGCATGAACAGAAAGAGCAGGCGTGCTGACAAATTAGACAAAAGGATTCATCTTGGGCTGAGTGCCGAGGAACACAAGCCTGACGACAAGAGAAGAGATTTGTCCTGGGATCTGCACTGGGGAGAGAGGAAAAGGCATTATAATGATTTAATGCCAGCAACACTTGGGGGGGGGGGGGATGAAGCAACAGAAGATTCCTGATTACCTTCAGACCTGGCCACACACATACACACTCACACACACGCACACACACACACACACACACATACACATACACACACATACACAGGTTTGTAATTATATCTTTGTGGGGACTCTCCATTCATTTTTATGGGAAAAGCCTAATCCCAGCAATGACACCCTTAACCCTACCCAGCCCTAACCTTGACCATAAGTAACCAAACAAGACTTTTTTGCATGTTTAGTTTCTTAATTGCATTCACAGATTTTTATAAAATTGGGGATATCATCATAGGGACCAAAGAAATGTAAAAATGTACAGATTTTTATCACATGAGGAAAGTTGACCTTGGACCCCGGAGGTTTTTTCTCCTTACCTAAGAGGTTTTGGTTCCTCTCCTCCGTTGTCATCTGGTTTTCTTTATTTCATTTCTTTCCTTCCTTTTTCCTGTTCTGTATTACTCCCTCTAATGAAGACTTTTGACATTTTTAGTTTTATGATTGAAGTCACATGTTTTTATAAGATTGAAGTTATCCTTGTGGGGACCAAAACAATGTCCCTACAAGGTAAAAAGGTAATGGTCCCCACAATGTAATAATTACAAAGAGTCACATAGAAATACTTGTGTTTTATAAAAATTTTGTGATGACTGTGTGTGAGTTGTTCTTACAGTTTTTTACAGTTATTTTCAAGCTTGTCTCAGTATCATGTCTCCTTTTTCATAACACTTAACATATGCACCAAGTTAGTAGACTCTACGTCAACTAAACGATGAATGATTTTGCAATGCTTTGATACAAAATGCATTCAATCACCACTTCTTCCAAAAATCATGAATATCTCACTCATTCAATGTTCCAAAGCAAAATTCTGTACAACTATAGCAATTTTTTTCAGACATTTAGATACGCTCTTCGAAGCATTTACGTTTCAGTTCAAAACATAAAATTTAGATCACTGTAGATGGAAATATGCTGCATGTTGACAAATGGAACTATATATACGCTTGACATAAGATAGACTATTCTGATTTTAGCAAAAGTTTATTCAGTTTTTTGGTTTGCAGCTTTGTTACCATCTTTCTGTCTTTACGGACCTTGCTTTGTGCACTGGGTCATGCTGGAAGAGCAAAGGGCCTTCCGCCTTCCCCGAACTATTCCGACAAGGTTGGAAGCATAGAGTTGTCCAAAACGCCTTGGTACACCGGCTCCATATTGATGCCTATGAATTCAGAATGGGAAGCCGTAGAGGTTCCTGTGGGTGTGATGGGCAGGTGTCCCAATGCTTTTGTCTATATAGGGTATAAGGATAAAATGTCAATGTACTTTGTCCCAGAAGAGATTTTTCCATTGTCACAGCTGTATATGTTTTCTTTTATTTTGCATAAATACAGAGAAACACATGATACAAGTATTTTGTGATGTTTGTATTTGTGTTTTTTAGTCTTGTGGGAAACAGCATTTGCTATAGTGATGATTTGGTGGTTGAAGTGTATTAAAGGTTAACGGTTGTGCTCGGGTGCATTTTGTGAAGCAGACTGTGTGAAGAGTTTTGGGAAAATGGACATGGTACTGAGACGCCAAACGTGTGAAAATTATTGTAAAAAACTGTAATTAATAATCTTTTAAGATTTATGTTGCTTCATATGAGCTTTTGTTCCGGTGATGTAAGACTGTAGATGTCATTAGGTTGTTGTTTCTGTCTTACTGGAAGACTGCTTGTTATGTGCTGTAGGTATGCTGTTGCAGTTTGAAAAAAACTGACTGCTCAGCAAATGAATGCAAATCTTATGCCATGTTTTGAGCCTGTGTTCACATTTCATTATTCCAGCAAGAATAATGTTCATAATGTCCATAGACATAACAAACCCTTATTTCCATTTGCCCAGAAACCGATTTCAGAAACTGTATTATCTTAGTATATAATGATGCTATCAGTTTTACTCATTGTTTACCAATGATATCACAGGAGTGGACAGATTGACAGCTCTGAATGATGTCAGAAAATATAGGATGTAAGAGAGAGCCACTGGTGAGGCCTCTGGGTCAAAGAGAGGGTCACTGGTGAGGCCTCAGGGTCTAAGAGAGGGTCACTGGTGATGCATTGGGATGTAAGAGAGGGTCACTGGTGAGGCCTCGGGGTCTAAGAGAGGGCTACTGGTGAGGCCTCGGGGTCTAAGAGAGGGCTACTGGTGAGGCCTCGGGGTCTAATAGAGGGCTACTGGTGAGGCCTCGGGGTCTAAGAGAGGGCTACTGGTGAGGCCTCGGGGTCTAAGAGAGGGCTACTGGTGAGGCCTTGGGGTCTAAGAGAGGGCTACTGGTGAGGCCTCGGGGTCTAATAGAGGGCTACTGGTGAGGCCTCGGGGTCTAAGAGAGGGCTACTGGTGAGGCCTCGGGGTCTAACAGAGGGCTACTGGTGAGGCCTCGGGGTCTAACAGAGGGCTACTGGTGAGGCCTCGGGGTCTAATAGAGGGCTACTGGTGAGGCCTCGGGGTCTAAGAGAGGGCTACTGGTGAGGCCTCGGGGTCTAAGAGAGGGCTACTGGTGAGGCCTCGGGGTCTAACAGAGGGCTACTGGTGAGGCCTCGGGGTCTAACAGAGGGCTACTGGTGAGGCCTCGGGGTCTAATAGAGGGCTACTGGTGAGGCCTCGGGGTCTAACAGAGGGCTACTGGTGAGGCCTCGGGGTCTAAGAGAGGGCTACTGGTGAGGCCTCGGGGTCTAATAGAGGGCTACTGGTGAGGCCTCGGGGTCTAACAGAGGGCTACTGGTGAGGCCTCGGGGTCTAACAGAGGGCTACTGGTGAGGCCTCGGGGTCTAATAGAGGGCTACTGGTGAGGCCTCGGGGTCTAAGAGAGGGCTACTGGTGAGGCCTCGGGGTCTAATAGAGGGCTACTGGTGAGGCCTCGGGGTCTAATAGAGGGCTACTGGTGAGGCCTCGGGGTCTAAGAGAGGGCTACTGGTGAGGCCTCGGGGTCTAATAGAGGGCTACTGGTGAGGCCTCGGGGTCTAATAGAGGGCTACTGGTGAGGCCTCGGGGTCTAAGAGAGGGCTACTGGTGAGGCCTCGGGGTCTAATAGAGGGCTACAGGTGAGGCCTCGGGGTCTAAGAGAGGGCTACTGGTGAGGCCTCGGGGTCTAATAGAGGGCTACTGGTGAGGCCTCGGGGTCTAAGAGAGGGCTACTGGTGAGGCCTCGGGGTCTAATAGAGGGCTACTGGTGAGGCCTCGGGGTCTAATAGAGGGCTACTGGTGAGGCCTCGGGGTCTAATAGAGGGCTACTGGTGAGGCCTCGGGGTCTAATAGAGGGCTACTGGTGAGGCCTCGGGGTCTAAGAGAGGGCTACTGGTGAGGCCTCGGGGTCTAATAGAGGGCTACTGGTGAGGCCTCGGGGTCTAAGAGAGGGCTACTGGTGAGGCCTCGGGGTCTAATAGAGGGCTACTGGTGAGGCCTCGGGGTCTAAGAGAGGGCTACTGGTGAGGCCTCGGGGTCTAATAGAGGGCTACTGGTGAGGCCTCGGGGTCTAAGAGAGGGTTGCTGCTGTGAGACTGGGGCGTAAGAGAAGTTCACTGTTGTGATGTTGAGGTATAAGAGAGGGTGTCACACCAGCGTCCCACTCTTCATATACATATATAAATGAATGGTGTGGATGTATTGACTGAAGTGACTTACTGCCTGTGAGCCCCGCTAAGTGCATGCTGGCCTGTCTTCTTTGTGCAGCTTCTTGCAGGAGCAGAAAGAGGATTTGCGCAAGCGCCTGTCCTACACCAGCCACAAGCTGGATCGGCTAGAGACCGAGTTTGACTCCACACGCCAGTACCTGGAGACGGAGCTGCGGCGGGCTCAGGAGGAGCTTGAGAAGTTTATTGACAAACTGCGCCGGTAAACACTAAGAATCAGGGGAAGCTGCATCCCCCCCCAGCGAGACACGCCGAGGCTGCATGCAAACCTCTCTCTCTGTTATTGATCTATAAGAGGCTTCTTGACTGTCAATGTCTTGAATTCATCATGAGCACATGGATCAGGGACGGCTAGGTTCTTACAAATACCAAAGCCTTTTTAGATGAACCAAACATCTTGAATTAAACCCTAAACCCTAAACATGGGAACTCCTACAAAAGGTTGCTATTTTAGTGAAACAAAAATAAGTGAAAATGGTTATTATGATTTTTATTTGGAAACAAATAAAATAACTTGTGTTTCAGTAGCAATAGCTTGAAGTCAATTTATATTAACTGTTTACCATTTACAGTGATTCCCCGCTATATTGTGGTTTACTATCGTGGTTTAGCTATTGCGCCCCCGCTATATACCGGACTTTTCCCTGACACGTCCCAGTTCTCTGCGTATCGTGTACCTTGCTTGTGATCCGATTGTTTTCGTTTTGTTTTAAGCCCTACGATGGCTCCCAAGCGTCCCTGCATGTTATAAGCCTTCTGATAGTAGTGAGCCTGAGCGCCAGCGCCATTCAGGAGAATGTAAAACTCCTGGATATGCTTTGGGAAGGAAAGCGTTACACGGACGTCACTCGCCATTATGGCTTGAATGAATGGACGGTACGATACCCATTACGTATACAGAGAGAGAGAGTGGGAGAGATGTGTATATATATATACATATACATCACATATTATTATTATTATTATTATTATTATGTTACTCCATATATCACGGATTTTCACCTATCGCTGATGGGTCTGGAACGCATCTTCCGCGATAGGCGGGGCATCACTGTATTTATAAGGTTATTGTTTTGCAATTAATATGCTACTGAATAGGATGGGAGAGTTGAAACAATGTTATATGAAAACATGCTGCTTTTTTGGACCCCATGATTAGGCTACGCTGAAGCACAGCCAAGTAGTTGATAAATAAAATAAAATATAATTATCTGCTAGCTCAGGAATAGTGCTGTCTGTGTTTCACACTCTGAAACAGACTAAATGCATATTCTGCATTCAGAGGCATTGTGACCCAAATCTTGGTCATGAAATATTCAGGTGGAAAATCCAAGCCAGTCTTCCAGGCGCGTGATGATGGGGATGGAGGGCGTTCCTGTGGAGCAGCAGAGGCTGTCTGTGCTCCTGCTTCTGCCTCCCTTCCCCTTCGCTCTTCCTCTGCCCTTCTGCACTCTTCTGAGCGAAGGGGAAGCCCAAACATTCTGACAGCCAAATGTAATTTAAAGGCTATTTTGGGCATCGGCTCGCTTGCTTTACAACTGCACCTGTCACAGTAGCGACACGTTTCATCATTAAAATCACTCTCTCCCTTCAGCAGCTCAGGATCTCTGGCTGGAATCCAGAAAATTAGGAACATCCAGGGATGGAGCTCCTCCCTTGCTGTCCGTCAGCCAGTCCTCACTCAGTAGAGTAGCAACACCTGGGACACTGCCAGCCAATCATAATGCTCAGGATGTGTTAATTGTGCGTGAAAACGTGCAAATACATTTTAGCTTAACCACGGCAAATGCACAGAGGATTGTAATAATGATTAATAAGGATCAATGGAAAGGTTCCACAAAACACTGGGTTTAATGTGCTCCTGTCAAAGTCATGCACACATCTCTGAATTGAGACATTCTGCCTTATTACATTCATTAAAGCCCAAATGACTGCCCTCACCCAGACCCTCACTGCTAACGTTGGATGGATCTTAGTTGAACAGGTCCCTGATTCTGAGTATCAGTCCTAAACACTGTTGTTTTATGCATCTGGTCTCTTATGACTGTAGGTAATTTGCTTCGTTTTTTTTTGCTGGGTAAGAGACATCAATCTCGTTCTTGCAGCATACAGAGCAGCTATGCAGCACTGCAGAGGATTAACCAGGATCTGGAGGATAAAATACAGAGAACGGTAGGTGCCCCCATATACGCCGAGAGGGGACCGACCTCTGCTCAGGAAGCCTAATTGTTTACTCAGGCCAGAGAGCAGGGTTTCCAACTGTGGTTGGCTGGCTGGAGTGAGATCTGAGAAAGTCTGCACAAACATTTACATGTATGTAAGAGTTTTATTACCTTGTAAATAATCTGTAAGGTTTGCAAACTACCTCAAGGAATTTGATGTAGGTCATTTTAGGTTTATAATGAACAAATATGTATTTGCCATAAGATTTTTTGCGTGAGCATGAGAGCAGGAAAGTGTGAGTGTCACGCCAGATGTGTGAGAGCTGGTGACCCAGAGAGAGGCAATGATCCTTCGGAAACAACTGCGAAGTGAATCATGATAGTAACCACCCAGAAGTGCCCCGCTGCCCCCACTGTAGGATTCGACCAGGCCACAGCCGGCGCACGCTGCTGCGGTCACGGTGAACAGCCACACTTCAATAGTGAGCTTGTGCAGTTTGTTTAATTAAAATGCTTTACTGTCTAAGCCTGTACACCCTTTTTTAATTTCTGAAAAATCTGAAATATAAAAATCTAACTAAAATGTGATATATCTTTAACAAAGAACTTATACTTTGTTTCTTTTCCAATTTTGCTTTTGATTTTAGTAGGAGAAATATCATCATCATCATCACCATCATCATCATCACCACCACCATCATCGTCACCACCACCATCATCGTCACCATATTCGTTCTCCTGGTGAGAGCCACAGTATTTAGGAGATATACTGAAACAAAAACAAGTATCTCTAGTGCTCTTACAAGAACAATGTGGAGTCTGGATTGTGGCCAGAACACGTTCTAGGGATGTCTAGAACATGAAAGTGCCAAATTTACTGAATGCTATCCACACTGCAGGAAACCAAGCATGGAGTGCTAATGTCATTATTCATGAAAATTAACATGTGCATTATTATTATTATTATTATTATTATTATTATTATTATTATTATGGTGCTGTTGTTGTTAGATTTCTGCTGCAATATCAAATTTAACCCTTCTATATTCAATTTTACATTCTAATAAATCAGCACATATGGATTCCAATAACCTGCCGTGTGTTAATTTCAGCATGTGGGACAGTAATGACAAACAGTAGCACATCTCCAGTTTCGGCAGAATCCAGGCACTGCGTAGCACTCTGACATGGTGCTGCTGGACGGGGGGGGGGGCTCTGTGAGAGGCGCTCGCCACTTAGTGCCGCTTCCTGTGCCTTAATGAGGATCCACCCGGCAGCAGTAGCGTTTCACAGCTCGCTGTCACTGTAATTTCATTTGGTGCTAATGGTTGGGGCTCATGATGCCAAACACCCACACGCTTCACGTTTCACACCCGACCAAAATGAAAACTTCCTATAGCAGTTGTTTAGAAAGCTCCCCGTTTCACTTTGCATTATAGGTGCTAAAGAGTTTCCTAATATTACAGACTTCCAGCATGACCTCACATGCTGCATGGAGAATGTTATCACTGGAAAATTGGTGTTTTTGTTTCCATCAACTTACCATAAATCCATCCACCCACCCACCCATTCATCCTACCACCCTCCCATCCATCCATCCATCCATCATCCATCCTCCCACACACTCATCCATCCATCCATCCATCCTCCCACCTCCCACACACTCATCCATCCATCCTCCCACACACTCATCCATCCATCCATCCATCCATCCTCCCACCTCCCACACACTCATCCATCCATCCATCCATCCATCCTCCCACCTCCCACACACCCATCCATCCATCCATCCATCCATCCATCATTTTCCATACCCAGTATCCAGCACCTGGTTGTGCCGTAAATTGTATCACTTTGTATCATTTATATCCTTCCACTGACATCACTCTGATTAGAATTAAAAAAAAAAAAAAAAAAACAGTCTCCATGGGATGCATTTGCAGACTGTCTCTAGGTTACCAGGCATGACTGTTGTAATGATCAAATAAATAGATTTCCAATTGCAACGTAAACATATTCCTTCACATTTATCAGCAACATAAAACTGATCTGGAGACTGTGGGAATTTTATTTGGATTTCTCAGTAAACTGGTGATGCTGTTGGGCCATTAGCCATTTATGCATAAAACTCTAAGTTACTCTGGATAAGTATATACGCCTCTTTTAGAGACAAACAAATAGTTAAAAGTTGAGTTAGGAAATAAAACCTGGTGAAAAATTTTAGTGGTTCATGAAGCCAAGTAATTGCATATTCCTCAACATGACAATAACTACGAAAAATCAATTTAAAGGTTAAAACACTGTTATGGTTCAGTAGGGGTTGTCTGGAATGTTTTATGCAGCTTCAAAAAATAGCAAAAAGCTGTGTGTTTGTGTGGGAGAGTGGCAGAGAGACACATTAGGTCAGTCTTATCCATTCCAACCCCTGGCAGACAATCAGAAACTGCGGCCCTACTACTTATGCAGTGTTGGTACTTAATGTGGCTGAAGATACAATACACACTTCAATGGGGCTGAGGTGTCAGGCTTGCAGTAAGTGCAGAATCAGTGCAGCCCTGTCTCACACCTTTGATTCACTAAGATCCGCTGTCATATTATCCAAAAACCATCCATCAGCTCAAGCATTTTGCTTATTCATGACACAAAGGATGTGCTTCTTCATGATTCTGCAGGCAATGATTTGCATGAAAAAATACAAAAGCATCCAGTATTCACAAGAATCCATAATCAAGAGATGGCAGATGTATGCAGATTGTTCTACCTTTGAGGGACAACAAACATGAAAGGAGTTAGACTTATTTTGGCACAGAGGACGCATCTCCAGGGGCTGTTTACTTGCTGGCTGAATGAGGCAAGACCAGTCTTGATGAGGCTCAGTGGAAGTGGGGGCTGTATCATTAATGACCCCAAAAGCTTGATGTGAGAACCTGTGATGAGCCAATGGAGGAAAAATGCGGAGGCGTGTAACAAAAGAGCATTTTGGCCACATGAAAATCAGACATGCTGCTGCATTTTAAATCATCACAGAATGAGCTAGTTACCTTATCAGTATGGAGTTGCAATAGTCAAGTCATGAAATGACAAGTGCCTGTACTTGGAACTGAGCTGCATACTCTGGCAAATAAGGCCCGGTAGGATGAATACACAAGACAGGGAGATAACTATAATGTGGTGGCTATCGTCACACCATGGTTCCTGGCAGACCTTGATGGAGACCACCCTGATGACCTAAGTATAATGACCGTGTGGAGGATGGTAGAGATGGCAGAAAAGAGAATAAGCTGAAGGTGATGGTCCCTCATCCAGGCCGCAGTGTTGGTGAGGCATGTGGAGATGTGAGCAGAGATGTGAGCAGAGATGTGAGCAGAGATGGCGCTGTCCTCAGGAGGGAAAGTCTCGAATTTGAATGAACTGTCCGGCATAGCAATGAGTATCTGAATTGTAATTCAACAGTTTGGGCAGCGTAGTACTTTGAAGGAACACGAACCCTGTCCTGGAGATACTGTGGATGCTGTGAGCAGCCTGGTACAGTTGGTGGTTAGGAGTGGAGGAGACAAGAACTTTTTCTGTAGAATATGCAACTTACTGTCACTCCGATCTAATTGGATCTTAGAGTGCTATTGCAAGCAGCAGCTGGTTACATGACACATCATTCTTTTTAGTCATGACCTTAAAAGCCCTCTAGGTGCAAAAGAAGAAAAGAAAACATAAAGGTTATAAAATATTCTAGCTATATTTTGCTAGAATGTCGTAAAATTTATGCTGAATCCAGTGTGAATTAATGAGTCTGTTACCATGGAGACTATGAGGTCTGTTTTGCAGTAATTAGCTTGATTGCTTTAGTGGCCCTTTTGAAGTCCCAGCTCTATCACAGGCTGCCCCCTTTGGGCCATCATCAGTGGTGTCAATATGGAAAATGCTGCTGCAGGAAGTGACACATCTTCCCACTCAGTGTTTCTGGTTAGAGGCAATAATATATACTTTGCATGTAGCATGAGGAAATGTTAGGTTCCACTAGCATAAACCTAAGTACATTTTATAGATGTACTAGAATATCTAGTGGGCATTGCATTGGTGTGTGGTTCAGTGGGTTGGATGGTTGCTGGTTTGAATCCTAGCCTTGGTGGAATAGTCACATTTCTGATGAGTCCTAGAATAAGGCCCTTAATCGCTGGAAAGTGCTCCAATGGTGATGAATGAATGTCCTGACCGTGTGTGTGTGTGTGTGTGTGTGTCTGTGGGAAGTGGAGCACAAGGTGGAAAGTGTAAGAAGCAGCGTTCCAAGGTACCTCTGCAAATGGCAAACAAAGGATGTCTGCATCTTATTCATTACAATGCGCAAGTTATTGTGGAGAGTCAACACAACTTTGGAAAAAAGTCATAATCAATGAATGATACATACAGACACAATAGCGGACAGCAAATGTACTACAACAGTTACTTACATTGATCAGTATTATCATGTCAATACTCATAAAATAATAAAGAAATTGCAGGTGGATTGAGGATTTTATAAGATCCCATGGCATTTTCTTCAGTAGTACTATTGGAATTTAATGCTAATAGGAAGTTGCTCACCAGTGTGTTGGGCGCAGAGGACAGACTGAATGCAGGTGTAAATTAGAGCTTGATGGTGAGGTTAGAGAAGCATTTCACTATCAATGGCTGGTATTGCTAATGCTGACGCTAATTATACTGTATCACAATGCCACAATCCATCCAGTGACAGAATCATAGCAAGCCGATTTTCAACATGCACTCTTTCTCGGATGCAGCTTTGCAACACAAAGGCTCAATTAACCTGCCAGCCTTTACACAGGAGAGAACATCACTATCTTTCACAATGATTAGGATGTGAGAAGTGAGTTGGTCTTCCCTTTTTTCATGTGTTTTGATGATGAGTCATTTTTCACCAAGATCTATAGTCCAAAACATGTTTCAAATGTTCACATAGGCCAAGTTTATTCCTTGAAGAATGTTTGTTCTGTGTTGTGCTTGTTCTGCTATGACATTTGCGGCTCGTCCTTTGCATGAATGTCACACCTTTCCCTTCACTCTGCTGCCCCTTGCTTCATCTGCAGTCTCAGCACCATGATGACGAGAAAAGAGCCCTCAGTCGCGAGATCGTCATCCTCAACAACCATCTCATGGAGGCTAAGATGACCATCCAAAAGCTCCGTGAGGACAATGTAAGTCTGCCAGCGTTTTGGTTGCACTGGATGTGAGAGGGCATGGACCCCCAATAAGCTGTGAGATAGACAGCTGCACTCTGGGTGATTTTTAGAGGATCACCAGTCACCGGTAACTTCAAACACGTCGGGTGATGGATTTGTCAACAAGGTGGATGCTGCTGAACTTAAAGGGAAGCTGTAAGCTGTTCAACATTTGGTGTGATGTAACTCAGCTCTGCCACTGTTATCTGTTCGACGCTGCTGATTGGGCAATAATTTTTAAATATTAATGGATTTCAAACCTAAATATTACATTTTTAAGTACAGCAAACTAAAAAGATTAGTACTTTAAGAAATGCAAAGATTCTTTCAAACAGAATCATTAATTAACAAATAAGTATGAATTAATTGAGTTTAACCTACCCTGATGTCTTGCCTTCTAAGTAGCTCAATGTCTATGCAATAAACATCATTTTACACATTTCAAATTCAAATGCACTTATCTTCATTTAATAAGAATTAAAAATAATGTACTAATTAGCGAGCTAATTATGCCATGTCAGCTGCGGTAGCATCTGCTGTGCCTGACAGAAAGGCAAAGTGGATGGTTTGCAGGGGGCTTGGATGTTCCACTGGCCTCTGTGTGACTCTCCTTAACATTTGGGCTCCGCATCAGTAGTGACACACAGCACAGCTGCTCCGTCGTGCGACCCGCTCTCACTCTCACTCTTCTTTCACACCTTCCATGCAGTTGATATCACTGTCAGAGGAAAGCCTGACATTTAGCTTTTTTTTATTGTTTTATTTTCCATGGCTTTCTCATTAGGCCATTTATTTTTCAGCAACGTTTGTAATGTATTTCTAGACGAACTCCCACGTTTACCAAAATTGCCTTCTGAGGAAATGCCTGCCCACAACACAGAGCCCAGCAGTAAACAGCTCTGGCCTGGTTAGCGCTGAGTTGGTGTAACGTTGCCGCTCAGCCTGTAAGTGGCAGCTAATCCCGGCCCAGACCCTCGCTCTGCCCACGGGATTGTTAACATGCCAGAAGCTGTTAGCTGCGGGATAAACACTTAAAGGTATGACTCACATTCTAGCGTTCGCTTGTAAGCACGACTCCCCAACACAATGACGAGAGATTTTTAAGCACTTCAGTGTATCTAGTATTGTGCAGGCTGTTTTGCTATGTACTAAATATACTTGGACACTGCAGCAAAGTCTGTTATACACCATCTGCAAACATTTAATACAGAGTCTTCCACAACTTCAAATCCACAATAAAATAAGTTATCTAATTTATGCCTGATATGAGTTTATATGCACTTGTGTAAATGACAAATCAAGGATCATTTCCTCACTGCAAATACAAGATACAATCAATAATTAATTGTAGTAAAGGACAGAAAATACATTACAGAATAGTGAAAATATAACTGCATGGCATCAAAAAGACTGTGATAAATGTATTCCTAATTCGGTGTAAGTGGACCAGAGGGTCCCCCTTGACTGAAACTTTGCTTTGATCTGTTCCCCTGGTTTGCCTGGGATTGTGAAGACTGTCCATCTTTCTTATTAATTTGGCCCACAGATGGTTGTAATTCAGCAGGTCTTTGTATAATTTATACATCATATATAAAGAGTTGTGAAACTGTAGAAAGACCCATTGGAAGCACAGGAGACATTAAAACTGAAACTCTGCTCCCATTTGATTCAAGCACACTAAGCAGATCTTCACAGAGGCATTCACTCTTTATATAAGCACTCACTTCACAGAGGCACTCACTCTTTATAGAGGCATTCACTCTTCATAGAGACACTCTTTATAGAGGTGCTCATACTTCATTGAGGCATTCACACTTCATAGAGGCACTCATTCTTCATAGAGACACTCACTCTTCATTGAGGCATTCACTCTTCATTTAAGCATTCACACTTCATAGATACACTCACACTTCATAGATACACTCACTCTTCATAGAGACACTCACTCTTCATTGAAGCGCTCTTCATTGAGGCACTCATACTTCATTGAGGCATTCACTCTTCATAGAGACACTCACTCTTCATTGAGGCATTCACTCTTCATTTAAGCATTCACACTTCATAGATACACTCACTCTTCATAGAGACACTCACTCTTCATTGAAGCGCTCTTCATTGAGGCACTCATACTTCATTGAGGCATTCACTCTTCATAGAGACACTCACTCTTCATTGAGGCATTCACTCTTCATTTAAGCATTCACACTTCATAGATACACTCACTCTTCATAGAGACACTCACTCTTCATTGAAGCGCTCTTCATTGAGGCACTCATACTTCATTGAGGCATTCACTCTTCATTTAAGCATTCACACTTCATAGATACACTCACTCTTCATAGAGACACTCACTCTTCATTGAAGCGCTCTTCATTGAGGCACTCATACTTCATTGAGGCATTCACTCTTCATAGAGGCACTCACTCTTCATTGAGACACTTACTCTTCATTGAGGTGCTCATACTTCATTGAGGCAGTCACTCTTCACAGAGGAATTCATTCTTTCATTCACTCTTCCTCAGCACATAGTAATGAACTCCATTATAAAAACCTGCATACAGTCTGTTTCATATACCTTCATTGATTTTAGTGTCTTAACTTTCTTCACATAAACACTTCTATTATCTGTTTGATGCAGTGCAGTTCATTGATATATCTGAATGCTTCTTTGTTTCAGACAAGGCTTGAATGTTTGTTTCTGGTATATTATGTTGTGGATGATGTATAATACTGTAGGGCCCAAATTTCCTCTTTCCAGTGCAATGTATATGTTCTGGGTGCACACAATTATCTTAAATTATATTACAATTGTATTTTACATTTCAATGTAAAAAATATACTTTATAATACACAAAGGCCATGTGGAAGTGGTGGCACTCGAGCTGCCAGCCTGCACTCACACTGACGGCAAACTGTCCTCCCCTCAGGACCTGTACAGGAAGGACTGTAACCTGGCTGCACAGCTGCTGCAATGCAACAAGTCTCACTACCGAGCCCACGAGCTTTCGGAGGTACCTGCGCTAATGCTAATGCTAATGCTGTGGCATGTTTTTATGACAGTAGTAAATATCAAATGTAATGAAGTGGTATCAGTGAAATGCTCAGTGTCCTCACCCCTCTAGCACATGGGTTTCTATCCTGCCGATTACCCCCGTCACAGTGAATGCTGTCAAAGAACTAAAAATGCCAAAAGTGTTGTATTTAGTTAATTTGGTTACTTATGGTTAAGGTTAGGGCTGGGAGGGGGCTAAGGCTGTCATTGGTGGGATTAGGGTTTTGCTTATGGCTGCCACCCATCACTTATAATACAAGATCGTCCCACACTGAAAAATTAACTGTTGCGTCCCATATTATAGGAGATGATCCCGTATTATAACCCTAGTTACGCTTAAGTTAAGTTTGAATGTGTTTCCTCTGCTTTTCTCCAACATTCCAAAAGTAAATGCTTAGGCAAATGTGCAGCATTGTTTGTCTGCATGTGTGTGACCTGCGATGGACTTGCATCTACTCCCTCAAGGGTTTCCCAGGGTCTGAAGGGTCACCCTGACCCTAGACTAGATAAATGCAATGGATTATGGGTGGCTGTTTAAGAGAATGTAACAGTAAGGCATGCCAGCCTCTTGCTGCCCTGTCCCTTTGCCCAGCTCCCTGCAGAGTTCCAAGAGCGTGTCAACTTGCAGATGGAGGCGTCCCCCCTCCGCCACTCACCCTACTCCGACTCGGTGCCCACCTCCGTCATCGCTAAAGTGCTGGAGAAGCCAGAACCCGGCGTGGCCTCCAGGGCTGCCAGCCCCATGCCCCCCATGCCCCCCGAGCTGCCCCGCCTGCCCGGCAGCCCGGTGAGCAGTGAGCGCCTCACCCTGCGCATGGTCTACAGGTCGGACGTGTATAGCAGCGACACAGCGCTCTACTGCTCCGATGAGCATGAGCACCAGGAGCTCTGCCAGAGCATGGAGCTGCACGAGCACCAGGAGCTCTGCCAGAGCATGGAGCTGCACGAGCGGGAGTCCAGCCCCTTCCAGGCCCACAACTCCACCGACAGCAACCCTGAGGAGGAGGCTCTCCTCCACTCCAGCTTTTCCCAGGAGCCATTTCTGGAGTTTGCCGGCTCGCTGCCGCCGTCCAGCTCCTACTCCAGTTTCAGTGGTGCTTCGGACGAGAAGCCCCGCCCCCCCAGCAGCAACCTGTCCTCCCCCCAGCAGGCCGCATACATGGAATGGCGGGATGGCGACTATGAGCACAAGAGCAACTCGTCCTACGAGAAGGACAGCCCCGGCTTTACTGAGTCGCACAGTTTCCAGCAGGTGGCTCACGCTTACCAGAACAGCAGCTCACCGGCGACGGTGCCGGACTCCCCGCTGCACATGCGTGCTGCCTCTGCCTGCTTCGGCGAGCCCTTTCCCGCTCGCCGCATCCCATCCTCCTACAGCGTGGGCTCTTACAGGCGGTATCGGGATCCCCGTGGCACTACTCATGACCCCAGTGATGAGCTGGGTGTCCGCTGGAGGCAGCTGAGTGTGGAGGACCTGAACGCCTACTCCTATGCCAGCACCGGGCGCGTTTCGCCTTACAGTTTCTCAGAACAGCACTACGTGGTGCGACCCGGGAAGGTGAAGCTGGGCCCCCTCTACAGCAGTCTGCAAGAGAGCGGCAACGTCTACAGCAACGTGCCAGAACCCGAGCCGGCTGCCTCCAGCCCGAGTCCGGAGCACGACCCCACCCTGTCTGAGCAGGAGCACCTGTACCTCGTCAAGGAAGATGACCTTTTCGACTCAGGAAGCCCCAAGGACGAGGAGAACATGGCAGGCAGCATGAAGGAGTATGTACACATCAGTCCCAACAGCTCCAACGAGTCCCTAAACCCGAGGGCGCTGGAGGTTCGCGAGCTGCAGCCCTACCCGGTGGAGAGGCAGAGCCCGGCCCTGCTCAGCCAGTCTCTGCCACAGTATCAGCAGTTCGGAAGCCTGGGACTCTCCAGGAAAGACAGCCTGACCAAGGCCCAGCTGTATGGGACACTGATGAACTGAAAGCCTGCTTCCCTGGGCTCTGCTGTCATGCGTCTCTTCTGCTCTGAACTTTGGGTCCAGTAGTAGGTGAGCTGACTGAGCATCCCAGCTGATTACTGCAGGGATTCTGTAAGTGACAGGAAATGTTTTAGTTTAAATGCCATTAAAAGTTATAGAACAATATTTATCAATACAGAGAAGAACTATACCTTTTTAAACATTTTACTGAATTGCAGAAATGCAACTTTATAGAGAGCTCAGTGAGGCACTATCAGTATTGGAATTAGTTTTCTAGATTTCACTCATTCATTCTTCTAATTTAAATTATGTTATATTGACCCAGGTCATTTCAATATATTAGTTATGGTAAATCTATACTTACCTATTCATTTCAAAAGCAATATACATCGGTGCACCTCTATAACTATGGTAATGGTAAATGAGCTACAATACACTACATCTACACTACACTACAATACATCTGGCATGACTTTACAAATCATTCAAATTCTTCAGCTTGGTTTTTACTATCGTACATTTTTTGATGTACTTAATTTGAAGCTGATTGTTAGAAAGTTAAATATTATTTTCCATGTTCAGTTATTGTTATTCTTTTTCATTTTTACATATGACCTAAAGATGGATTTATTTGATGTTAAAATGCACATCAGTGGCCTTGGATCTATGTAAGACCTGAAGGGACCAGTTTTGCCAAAATGGCAAAGGACCCTCTAAGGGGATATTTGCAGCTTGGTTTGTCTGGGATGACAGAACATTCAGACTGTTCCTGGTTCTTCTCTTTAGAATGATCTTATATGGGCTACTCTAATCTCAAATTATTGAAAATAGAGAATCCCCCTATTCATTTTCTAACAATAAATTACCACCTTGAGAGATTTGTTTTTTAATGGCTTTGAGAGATCTATTTGTTAGCCAACTAATAAATAGTGACATTTCTGAGTGCTTTTTTTCTCACGGTGCGTTTAGCCAGGCAGTCAGGGGCAGTTACAGCCCGCATTGGGTGGCCTGAGAGCAGAGAAGCATATTCTGTTGTTGTATAATGAAATAACAGTTCTGGTTTTGTACACTAGCACAGTGTGTGTGCGGCTGTTTTGATGCTCTTTGGTCTGACCCGAGCCCCCCTCCCCATCACCCCACTCTGCCTCAGGTTTCACCCCGTATCCCTTTGGAACATCCAGCACTGTTTACGTTGACTTTTCTCAGCATGTTTATACATTTTTACAGTGTTTCTTTGCTAATAAAGAGTGATGGCAGACCGTACATTTACAGACCCTCTGAAATTACTAATGCGTTTGCTAAACATCATTTGGAAAGAATACTTGAACATGCTTCATTTTGGAAAACAGGATCACTCGATGTGCACTTGATCAAAGATGCTTTTTGAGGGATACAGTCAGACCTGAAGAATCAACATGAAGCATGTGTGTCACCTTCCTGCAGTCCTTCAGACATACATAAACTTCCATTGGATTTCGTATTATGACCAGGATGAATGCAAAAAGTGACCTTGACATTGAACATAGTGTAATTGTAAATAATCAAAGTGCACTGAAATGCCACTAGATTAAAAAAGTTCATGTTGTGTCTAATGAATTTTATGGTAACACTTTACTTGACGGGGCACAAATGATGTAGTATTATACTTTTACTTACATATTAATTAACCACAAACTAAGTATTAGTTACATACTAATCTCATGTTAATTCATCATTAATTGTGACGCATATTTTATCTCAGTTTCTATATTTGTAAGTATATCTGTTAATTATGCAAACCATTGTGAACTACTGAAGGAAGTACTGAAGGAACAAGTCATGAATAAAACAAATGAAATACTGATCTCATGTTTGTTCATCATTAATGAATGGTGATGCTTCTTTTATCTCAAGTAGCAAGTATATTAATACTTCAGTAATAATTTGTACTTCAGTAGTAACTGAGTTATTACTAAGTATCTATACCCTGTCAAGTATAGTGTCACCAATTTTATTATTCTGCTGGTATTGGTTTTGTAAAGTCACGGGGAAAAAATGTGTAAATAAAGACTGACCTGCAACCTGACCTACAAATAGCCAGAAACATTCTGTTGTGTGTATAAACCAATATATTTCTATGGTTGTATATACATATAACCCCTCTAAAAACCCCATGGTCTGTATGTTCTTTAACCAGAGGCAGTACAGACACATGTATGTTTTCTTCTTTCTCCCTCTGCAGGGATGCAGATATTTGATTGGCTTGTGAGGCATTTATCTTGGATCTTTGCTGGTAGAACCTGGAGACAGACAGCATACAGCCTGCCATAGCTCAACATAAAATAGCATCCAATGGTGAATGTCTGCCTATACAGAAGCCAGACTCAGACGAATCATGTCTGCTTTCACAGAAGTCAGAGAGTGATGCAATTCACGGCAACAGCACTGAGCTATCAGTGCTTCTACGTGTATTTTACGTTGCAAAATAAGAAATAAGGCAAAAATGGCAAAATGCAAACATATAATAATCAGTGGTTTTATCTGTATCTAAAGCATGATCAAAGTATCAACAAAACTTAGGCGGTTCAGAAATTCCAGATTAAATTATCAGCATCATAAAAAGTCAATTCATTCATAATTCCAGTACATTCCCAACTTTACTATGCATTTTACCCCAGAGTTATAATGAAAAAAGCACATTCATTAATTCATCCTTACTAGGCGAAAAAATAAGCGTCTAGCCACAAACTGGCAGCACTTTTTTACAGTGATTCATTATAGTTTCTGTATCTGAGAGATAAAAATCGTTCGAGTGCCTAAGGGACTAGACACATTCTAAGTGTCACTGGTCTAGGTGAGAAGAACGACTTTCTCTCAATCCTCAGAGGCCGAGATTTTTTTTTCGGTACAATGTTAATGCAAAATCTCTCAGGCTGGAAAAAAATCTCTAGTCAGACCCTAAAATTTAAACTGCTTGCTGACTAAACAGAAGAAAATATTTATGTTGCTCAAAATATAACAATGACGATGATGTGTAGTTTTGTATGAGATTAAAACTAGAAACCGTGAACTGGATGGAGTTAAATAACAAAACTGTTGAAGAGGCATGGGAATTTTTTAAAAGCACATTATTGCAAGTACAAGAGGACTTCATACCTGTTTCTAGCAAGAATAAATCTAGGAAATTGCAACCTAGGTGGTTTAATAGGGACATAAAGTATAAAGTAAGGAGGAAAAGGGCTTTGTTCCAGAGATGGAAAATAACTGATGATGACATAATAAAGCAAGAGTATCTAAATCTACAGGCTGAATTAAAAAATGACATTAGACGAGATAAAAGGAATGTCGAAAGGAAGATCGCATTGGAGGCTAAGGATGACGTTAAAAGTTTCTTCCAGTATTTTAACTCTAAAAGAGCTCTAAAAGCTGAAATTACTAATCTGCAGGATAGTAAGGGTCTTATAATTGAAAACGACATTGACATAGTAAATGAGTTCAATGATAGTTTTGCACGGGTATTCACTGTCGAGGACACTAGTAACTTACCAGTTCTTATTACTAATTCAACATCGTCTATAACTAATATATATATAACTGAAGCTGATGTTTTGCAAAGCCTAGCTAAGCTCAAAATAAATAAATCACAGGGCCCTGATGGCATCTTACCTATAGTGTTAAAAGAGATGAGGGATATTATTTGCCGACCCTTAACATTACTGTTTCAAAAATCCTTATCTGAAGGTGTGGTACCTTCTGATTGGAAGCATGCCAACATAACGCCCATTTTCAAAAAAGGGGATAGAAGTAATTTGTCAAACTATAGGCCAATCAGTCTAACTTGTATAACTGGTAAAGTTATGGAGGCTATAATCAAAGAGAAAATGGTAGATTACCTGGACTCAAATAACATTTTGAGGGATAGCCAGCATGGATTTAGGAGAGGTAGATCCTGTTTAACAAATCTGTTGGAGTTTTTTGAGGAAGCTACTCAGGAAGTTGATGATAAGAAGGCCTATGATGTCATCTATTTAGATTTCCAAAAGGCTTTTGATGTTGTTCCCCACAAGAGGCTCTCACTTAAACTCAAAGCGACAGGTATTTTAGGAACTGTAGCGACTTGGATTGATAACTGGTTAACGGATAGGAAGCAGCGAGTAGTTATAAGAGGCTCGATGTCACAGTGGGCCTGCGTTCATAGTGGGGTACCGCAGGGTTCAATTTTAGGACCACTTTTGTTCCTAATTTACATAAATGATATAGACACCAATATACAGGTTTGGATGCTGTTCAACCGAATAGTTACTTCAGCATTAGTTCAAATACAAGAACTCGTGGCCATAGGTGGAAATTAGCGGGAGAACATTTCAAACTGGATTTAAGGAAGCACTTCTTTACACAGCGTGTAGTCAGAGTATGGAATAGTCTTCCTGATAACGTAGTGCAAGCTGAATCCTTGGGTTCCTTTAAATCAGAGCTAGATAAGATTTTAACAACTCTGAGCTATTAGTTAAGTTCTCCCCAAGCGAGCTCGATGGGCCGAATGGCCTCCTCTCGTTTGTATAGTTCTTATGTTCTTATGTTCTTATATACAGTAAACTGGTGAAATTTGCAGATGACACCAAGGTGGGTGGTGTAGCAGATACTGAACTAGCGGCTCAGCAGCTACAGCGGGATCTTAATTTAATTAGTGACTGGGCTGACACCATAGGTGGAAATTAGCGGGAGAACATTTCAAACTGGATTTAAGGAAGCACTTCTTTACACAGCGTGTAGTCAGAGTATGGAATAGTCTTCCTGATAACGTAGTGCAAGCTGAATCCTTGGGTTCCTTTAAATCAGAGCTAGATAAGATTTTAACAACTCTGAGCTATTAGTTAAGTTCTCCCCAAGCGAGCTCGATGGGCCGAATGGCCTCCTCTCGTTTGTATAGTTCTTATGTTCTTATGTTCTTATGTTCTTATTCCAAGATTAAATTTTCGTTAATGTGGTTTCCAGAACTATGAAAGTGTTTTCACAGAAAGTCCAGGTAATTACAAGAAAACAGGCTCCGAAGAGATGATTAAACCACATTACGAGGAAGAAGCAACTCCAAAAATGAAAGAATAAAGGACTTCAGCAACCACTGTGGCTTTTTTTGCAGTTAGTGATGCTCCCACAAAGAGAATCGAGGCTGCCTCTGAAGTCAGAGAACTGAGAATCCTGAAGGCCGTTGCTATGGTGACAGATGAAGGACCATGCGGCAGCTGTCTAGCAAAAAGTTTCAAAGGTGCCTTGAGAAAAGAGATTCAGAATCACCCCCCCCCCCTCCCGGGTGTGACAGATGCCCCTGTTAACGTGGGTGGTGGGTACTACACACCTACAAGCAAGTGCACCCACTAAGAGAGCCCTACACATTCCCACAGTCCGACGCAGGTCAGAATATGAAATGATTTTCCCAAGATCTACTCACAATCTACGTGACTGTTACATGTGGTCTTCAAGATGTTACACCCCCAATGATCACTATGTATCATATAGGGTAAAACAATAGCATAGAGCATAAAGATATGTGTGTGCTTGTGAGTTAGATGTGCATTTAAAAAGTAACTACGACCCCAATGAATGCAGTGATAGTAGTAACCCTCGAAAAGAGCCGATGTCCAGAGAGCAAGGCTGTGGTGTGATTTAATCTGCCGGAGCTGAGTCACTAGCAGTGGAGTCATGCGAAGATGATTCACAGTCACCAGACATGGAGGTCAGCCGGGGGGGGGGGGGGGGGGGTGCCCTACGGTCCCCCCCCTCCCCCCGTATAATGCTACCTTGCCCATCTGCTGGTCACTGATATTTACACCACGGTTATAAAACAGGATATGATTAGTATTTGGAGAAAAGAGATCTGTGAATCAGACAAAATTCAACTCTGCTTTAATGTAAGTGCCGTGCATATTTTAACTTTCCGTGCATTTTATATTTTTGGAGGCAGTACAAAGTTAATAAAATGATTCACATTCCATTATTTTCTAATAAAATTTAAGAAGCTTGTCTGGCTGATAAAAGCACTGTGTTTACAGTACTGTGGTCTGATCATGCATGTGATAAGTTAATTAATTGAATTACATAATTAAGTGATTAAGTAGATGTCTGGGGAGACCCCGAGGAAAGGTTTCGGAACTGAATCGATGTTCCTCTAGCCATCCAACAAGATACCAGTAATTTTTTGGAGAACAACATAAATTCCTGTTACTTTTTATTGCTCATTTTTGTATCTTTTGCTATATTCTCTGAGCAGTAATACTCACTTATTACCCAGATAAATAGCTTTAAACTTTTACAACCTAAGACTTTTGCACAGAAGTATATTGCCAAAAGTCAGAAGTGGGTTTGTGAGAAACGTAATTTCAATTCCATGTGTGTTCTGTACATGTGGCAGAATTGACAATAAAGCTGACTTTGACTTTGATACACTTCAAAGAAAATGTAGTCAGCATTATCACAAGAAAGACAAATATGAACTATAATCCAACTGATAATAAAGCAACCCCTTACATAAAAGTGCTTCAATATCTATTTCAGCTGTAGGTTTAGAATTTTTTGCTTTAGGATTTTTTTGTCATTATGAGAACACACCGCCCTCTATTGACGAATAAATATAAGTGCATGTTTTGTTATATATACACTTACGATAGTCTTCTCGAGGAAGGACATGCCTGTTTTTGAAGCAGATTTCGTGCATTTCTACCTAGCAGGGTTTCTGTAAAACACTGCATGGTGTCGATCATTTTGTCAAAGTTGTGTTTGCATTTCAAGGTGGCACAAAATCCGCTCCACATGAGCTGACTTTTGACTTGTAGGCGGTCAATATGCCAATTATAGGAACTATTTCAAAAGCCATCGCTCAGATATCTAATTTAGTCATAAAAACATTGTTTTACAAGTTCCAAATGTGTTTCCAGCTCAACCCCAAATACCCATCCACCCATCCTTTCTGTAACCACTTGTCCTGTTCAGGGTCGTGGAGGGTCTGTATCCTCTCTCAGAAGCTACAGGCGCGAGGCAGGGCGCAACCCAGGCAGGATGGGGCGCCGATCCATCTCAGGGCTCAAACTCACACACTCTGTGGGTTTCAGCTGCGGGGGAAAACCAGAGTACCCAGAGAAAACCCCACAACGACACGGGAGAATATGCAAACTCCACACACAGCCATAACAGAGACTTACACCATGGATCCAGAGGTGAGGCGACAGGATCCAGAGGTGAGGCGATAGGATCCAGAGGTGAGGCGACAGGATCCAGAGGTGAGGCGACAGTGCTAACCACTGCACCAACAGACTGCCTCACCCTAAACCTCCCTTTTCCCAAACATCCATCCATCCATTTTCTGTAACCACTTTTCCTATTCAGGGTCATGGAGGGTCCAGAACCTATCCTGGAAACTATGGGTGCAAGGCTGGGAGCAACCCATGATGGGGCGCCAACCCATCACAGGCCATTCTCACACAACATTCACTTACACACGCACACCAATGGACAATTTAACATGTTTTTGGACTGAGGGGGACACTGGAATACCCAGAGGAAACCCCACGACACAGGGAGAACATGCAAACTCCACACACATGGAACCAAGGTGGAGACTCGAACCCTGGTCCCACTGCCAGCAAGCTGCCCTTTCCCAAACATTATTAGTATATTACTAGTGTGATGGATAGATAAATACGGGCCGTTTTATGTATATACGTTATACAGATGTACATATACATATATGTAACCGGGTGGAAATACAGGGAGGAACGTAGTCCCTTTAAGGGAGTGACGCTGCGGAGTGAGGTCATCACTCTGCGTAAAGGGAAAGGGAAGCGTGTTTGGGTTTGGTGGACATGCGGTTACTGAAGAAGAGGGATCCTCATTTGGTCTGAATTATTAGTGAGATATTTGGGGAAATCCCTGGGGTTTATTGTAACCAAGGAGAAATTGGAAGCGTCAGATTTAGGAGGACGTCAGATGAGGGAGGATTGAGCGTGGACGCGGTGGTGGTCTGGCCTGGTGAGCTCAGCAGGTGGTAGTTGCTGGGTGAAGAGAGGTGTTGAGGAAGCCACGTGTGGAGAAACGGCTGATAAAAGGGGACTGTCACTACTGTAATTGTACTGGGGATCTTTTTCATGTTTTCTTTTTTTTATTATTTTCTACTTTCGAACGAGAATAAGGGGTTTATAAAACTTCTGGTTTGCCTGATTTAAGGGTTTTCTTAAATTTGGATTTTTTTACGGAGGGCAAATTGTAATTTTCTTTTCTTTATTTAATAAATGGGATGGTTAAATTGTCCCGGTTCGGTGTCCCTGCATTGAATAAAAGATCCCACATAAAAAGTTGCTTGTTGTTTCGTGGATACTTTACCCGGCAACACACACACACACACATATGTATCTCAAGGCTAAACAACCCTGTGTTGGATAATCATTAGGGAAGATGAATAGTTGTATTTGCAATATGATATATTAACAATTTCGTTTTAAAAGCTCTAAAATTATATAACTGTGATGAAGTATTGGGCAGATATTTTTGTTTTCAAATTGCAATATATTTAACAGTATGTGTGCTTGAAATTATGCCATTGATGTGTTAGCAAGTCAGTGTATACATTTGTGCGATAAGCTCAATAAAGCATGAAAACATTCATTTGCGGTAAGCATTCATTCTATAATCACAGAAGGAACCGTGACAATGGTAAGAGTCACCTTATTTATTTCTACCATTATTTAGAAATTGGAAGGATGACTGATTTTTATATCTGGTGTGGACCCTGCTAATATCTAAGAACCTGTATGGATAAGCACCCCCCTGCTGAATAACTGACTAGACTTCCCTGAGCTGCAAAGGCTTCTCCTCCAATTTTGTCACGCTCCTCTATTCAGAGCTGCTTTAGCTCAGTGATATTTTCAAGCATGAACGCTTCTTTTCAATTGCTGTCACATTCCCCAGCCATTGTGCTGTTATCTTCCTTGTATATATGGAATCACTGTCTTGTTACATTCCCTTGTGGATAGATGCAGAATTAATGATTCCCTCAATAAGGTGCATTGTCAAGGTCCTAAGGCAGCAAAACACCCCCAAACCATCACACCCCCACATTACTCACCACTGGTACACTATTCTTACTGCACCACCACATACAGTATACTGACATTCAGGACAGACCCAGGTACTTTTAAGCAAAGTGAGAACCAGTTTTCATGGTATTTTTTTATTTTAGCAGTGGTTCCTGCCTCCTGTATTTCCAGTTTAATCCATCTTTATTAGAGAAACCATAATCACAGCACAGCCACAAGCCAGTTTAAGAGAGGTTTATTATCCATTGTGTTTTGTGCATTTGGATTTTTTCATGCAATAAGATGCTTCCAATTAGAAATTCCAATTTTCAAATAGGAGTTTCCACTATAAATGACCAACTTCCACAAATTGTCATTCATACCAGGAGGTACATTATCATTACATTCACTTATCATCCTGTTGTCTATCCATCTTGTGTCTATGTTCATTGTCTGCAGGAGCACATGCAAGCAAGCATGTCATTGTACACAGTACTCATACTTGTACACAATAAAAAGAATTGAATTGGAGTTTCTAGTCACTGCAGAGATCTGGGGCAAAGTCATGTGTACCTGGGGCTTGACTTTTTTTTTGGAAAGATTAGATATGGCCCCGAGGTCTCAGACCTAAAATGTTTGTAATTTAAAATTTACACAATAAACCCATCTTACCACAGATTTGTAGTTGTGCACACACACACACACACACACACACACACTAAACGAAAACAATCATGCAAAATAGAAAGTACGTTCACGTTAAGTTTCACTTACAACGGAACCAGCAAGTAACCAACTGAGAACTGTACTAGGTACATTTGCTTTTTTAGGAATATTGAAGTGGCTCTTAAAAGAGCCTTTGGTTTCTCTCCGCACAAACTAGGGAGGGCGGGACCGTCAATGAAAACCAGTTTATGCACGTTCACCACGGATACGGCGAGCCAGCTGAATATCTTTAGGCATGATGGTGACTCGCTTGGCATGAATGGCGCACAGGTTGGTGTCCTCAAACAGACCAACCAGATAGGCCTCACTTGACTCCTGCAGCGCCATAACAGCCGAACTCTGGAAGCGCAGGTCGGTCTTGAAATCCTGAGCGATTTCCCTCACCAGACGCTGGAAGGGCAGCTTGCGGATCAGCAGCTCGGTGGACTTCTGGTAACGCCGGATCTCTCGCAGAGCCACAGTTCCGGGCCTGTATCGATGAGGTTTCTTGACGCCGCCTGTGGCTGGAGCACTTTTACGTGCCGCTTTGGTAGCCAGCTGCTTCCTAGGCGCTTTGCCGCCGGTGGACTTACGCGCGGTCTGCTTGGTTCTCGCCATTGTGACGTTACTCTGCTTTGGTTTTCAAATGGCTCCCAGCTTTATAAAGCGGACACAGACAAGCTGATTGGATGAAATTATTCGGAGCTTCCATTGGTTCGACTGAGACCCCTAGTTCCGCCAAATATTCAAATTACTATTGGTACCCCATCCGTTTCTGCTCTGAAATTATATCGATACTTAAAGCATATTTGGGCAAGCGTTTAAAAACGGAACTGGTTTTTGTAGCATGCATAAAAGCTTACATTTAAAACACTAAGACACTAGATGAACTACTAATCTTAGAGATTAACATGCACACTTAACATACACTACTAATCAGTGATCACGTTGCACTAATAGTTCCTTCAACGAAATCGCTTAATATTGGCTTAGTCGGGGAATCTTTGAGGCCATGGGTTTCCGCAGTTCTCGACCTACAATCCCCACTATGTGGTTGAAGCATGCAAGCGTTGCCGCGCGCACAAACAATAGGCCTATTCATACATGGTCACAACAGTAAATCCAACAAATAAAGTTTTATATAAGCCTAGCGATTAAATAACAATCGTAATTGTTTAATGAAGGTCGGCGCCGATAAAATCTCAGCATAAATAGGTAGATCCAAACTGGATTTAAAGTGCCCTTTGAACGAAATGTACGATTAACCAAGTAAACGAATCATAAAAAAAAATCAATTTTAAGTTAAAACATTTAAATGAGATTTAAAACTTTTTGCTGTTCGTGGAATTTCAGTTTTAATAGTTAATTTATTTTCTATGATCAAACACCAATAGTAATTATTTTTAAAAAGTGAATGAAACCACACTATTAACAGAAGCATGATGCAGACATAACATTGTTGAGCATACTGCAACACTGAAGCAACAATAGTCAAAATTATGAACGCATGTAAAATGAAATATTAGCTAAATGTCAACGTCATATACTAAAAAAAAATCTGTTACTTGTTTGCATTTCGGATAGGTGACCCTTATATAAAGCGCGAGATATCGTTGAGGAAGATGTATGCATATCTTGTTGGCCAAAGACGCAACACGCATATTGCGAAACGACATTTAGCATTTTTACGTTATAGTGGGGGGGAAATGGTTAGTCATGTATTCGAGTTTGCCACTTTTAAACATGGGTAGATGGTTCTTAAAAGAACCTTTGAGTTATGCCGTCAAACAGATCCGATTGTCTACTTGGTCTTAGCCGGCTTCTCAGTCTTCTTGGGCAGCAGCACAGCCTGGATGTTGGGCAGCACGCCGCCCTGTGCGATAGTCACGCCGCCCAGCAGTTTGTTCAGCTCTTCGTCGTTACGAACGGCAAGCTGCAAGTGACGAGGAATGATGCGCGTCTTCTTGTTGTCGCGGGCAGCGTTACCAGCCAACTCCAGGATTTCAGCAGTGAGATACTCTAGCACAGCAGCCAAATAGACCGGAGCTCCAGCACCAACTCGCTCAGCGTAGTTACCTTTGCGGAGCAGCCTGTGGACACGGCCAACAGGGAACTGCAAGCCAGCCCTGGAAGAACGAGTCTTGGCCTTAGCCCTAGTTTTGCCACCGGTTTTACCTCTTCCGCTCATCTTAGGTTTTGTGTTCTGCTTATACAGGGAAAAGCTCAGTGAATACCGTACTTATAGAGAAATAGTGTGTTGTGATTGGTCACAACTCTAAATGTATTTCGTCCAATCATCTGAAAGAACTGGGGCAGCCAATAATAAACGTTGCTAAAATAGTGTGGCGTTATATGGAAGTATTGCTGATAGAAGATATGATGGTTATAATGTATCTAAGTACAATCACTTTTAATATTTACCACCCCCCTGAAATAATCTTCTAATAATTAATGCTTTATAATAATAAAATAATAATACTAACACATATTCTACTGCTTCGTATTGCAGAAGTCTTAAAACAATTCAGCCAAGACATCAGCTTTACTTAAGTATTCAAATTACTTGTGTTGCCTTTATTGATTCATGACAAGATAAAAATCTTTTGCTTTTTCTTGAAGATGGTAGATGGTTAATGTAAAAGATTCTTTATCGCAAAGATTAGATCGATTTAAGTTGTCTTTTTGGGGTGCGTGTATTTTTCGCATTGCTAGGCCTGGGTTTAGCGACTACTTTTGCGTTCTTTGGGCTCCTGCTGACCTCCTTCGCTGCCCAGGCTCTTCACCATCTTCAAGCTGTTACTATGTTTGTGAAGGCCCGTTTCTTCGGTTCCTCTTGGGATACTTCTAAGTGTGCATGTTCATGTATTTGAGTGGATTCATCCCCCGAGCTGCGAGTGTTATGTTAGAAACAAAACGTTTTTTTCTCCCCAAATGGAGGATTATACAAGCATTATTCAGGAGCATAACGTTACTTTTTATTCAATGTTCCATTTCTGATTACATCATATTGATCTTCTCTCCCTATCAAAATTGATTAAAGAGAATTACCCGTCTCTAAACTCTGCAAAGAAGCTAGTTGCCATCTCCAAATTGTCCATAGTATATTATTGTGTGTGTGTGCCCTGTTGGAGGCCATCATCCTGTTCAGGATATATCCATGCATTTTGCCTCTACCAGTGATAGTCTCCAGCTTGGCTACTTGAAGAGTTCCTATTCCTTTATATTTGCAGTTCCCAGCATTGTGTGCTCGCATATGAAGGACCTTTCGATTTGCGATACCTTTAATCAGCCTCGGAGCGGCGCCGCTCTTCTGCCACCTACTGTTCCCGCCGGTTTCTGCCCCATGCTTTCACCGCAGTGGCTCCGCCCAGCGCCAGTAAAACTGTCCAAACCACAGTGAGGTAAAAGGTTGCGGTGTTTACATCCAAGATGGCTGCCGAACCAAGCAGGGAGTGGAGTGACGAGCAGCTTCAAAGTGATGATCTTCCAAAAAAAGATATAATCAAATTCTTGCAGGATAACGCGGCCCAGTCGGTATGACCAGTGTTTGAGTAATGCAGCGGTTTGCGCGCTAGCTTACTGTTTAACTAGACCGATTCACTAACCGAAGTGCGCACATGTCGCATCAGGTTACTGCATGGAGGCTATAGGCAGTTAGCAAGTAAACTAAGTTACCATTCCAACCTCCGTGTACCAGAAAAATCTGATAAATATTAATGCCAATAAATGTCAGAGTCGGACAGCAAAATATATTACCCATACGTACAATACTTATTTAGGTGCACAATGTATTAATATCATATATACTTTTGTCAATTAGGTTGTAGTGTCTTAATTTTTTATGTCCGATTGTTCTTATTGTAAAATTTCAATACTTGTCACCCTGCAGTTTCTCGCTGAACATAAGCTACTGGGAAACATAAAAAATGTTGCTAAAACAGCGAAAAAGGACCGTTTGATTGTAGCCTACAATAAGCTGTTTGAGAGCAAGGTAAGTGTATTGCCTGTTACATAGAGCACTAAGGCTGAGTAGCAGTTATTATTAGTTGTTGTTGTTATTAGTATTAGTCTTACGACCCGGATTGTAATAGTCTTTTATAACTCCGCTGCCCTTTCGGTGAGTTCGTCTGTGTTCGCCATCCCTCACACTATTACAGCCTTTACTTTTCCATTCTAATAGGCTGATTCACATTTGATCAATTCCTTTATAAGGCCTGACAAAGACTGAAGGGAGAAGGTCATTACTTTTAATTTTGTTCTGCTTCTTATGATTCCTAAATACTCTGATTGTGTTTGTCAGAGTTATAGTTTGACTGCTGTTGCTGGTGGAAGGAATTTAATAAAAAAAAAAAATTTTAGGAAAAGTTACGCACTTGCCTGAGGTCAGGGGTGGCTCTACAAATATTGGGCCCCCAATCCAGTTATGTTCCAAATATTTGAGTCCCTCTTCCTAAGACCCCGTCCCCTTTACTGCACCCCTGCCTGAGGTAATTGATGTGCCTGATAATCCATGATGGGGGGCACTATAAGCTACTTCAGGTTTTACAAACTACTTTAACATAAAGGCTCCTGCACTTGGCTAAATAGTTCAGTTCTTATTGTGCTTTGACTGGTTTGTTTCCTTGATTGAAAGACTCATCCAGTTGATTGACGTTAACATTAGTGACACGTGCATCATTATAGGAGACTGACCAATCAGCGCACAGCAAGAACTCAGTGCTAAGTGAAATCCTGGTCTTATTAATTGAAATGGTCCTTTACAAACCCTGTCTGAGCTCAAAGTGCCCCCCTGACAGGGATTATCTGGTCATCTTATGCGCCCGAGTTGAGTGAAGATGATACGGTGCCATGGGAATTCCCCACTGTGATCAGGGCATGCGAGGTGAGGTGAGCTAACGCTGAACCTTTCTGAGTCGCTTATGTGAGAAGATTGTTCAAACACAGGACTATATGCCCTCACCCTCCCGAATGATGTTAAAGATAATTCTTGTGAAGGAAAGTATGGTGGCATGTTCTCTTTCGGAAGGGCATAGCTGGCTCACCCCAGAGAGCTGTGGCCTGTACTACGAAGTGGGGTTACTGGCTTATCGGGGTAACTTGTCGGTACCACAATTTAAATGGACTTCATATTCGTTCACTTACATTTTGCCCAGACTACCTTAAATCCGAAAAGTTCCCCCGATAAGCCAGTAACCCACTTTGTAGTGCAGGCCCCTGGTGTTTCACTGTCCTGTTGCCACGACATCCTGTAACATATTTCTTTGGTAATGATGTGCTCATGTCCAAATGAACACCAACCAACTCTGAGCATGAATGGAGTTCAGTGTTTCAATTTGCTGTTCCCAAGTATGGATGTTTATTTCAGATTTTTTTTTATCACTGATTGTCGACACTCATTAATGGACTTTTAACTGTTAACTCATAAGAAAAAAATGTACTATTCAGAATTGATGCCTGTCTGTCATCAAATACCAACATACTAAACAAAATAACAAAAAATGCTTTCAAAATTAGAAGTGCTTTATTTTTTTCAAGTGCAAGCACTTTGGCAACTTGTTGATTACAGTATTTACATAGGTCACAGACTTTGCAATTGACAAAACAGATTTACAAAATGAAACAAACATTTAATTCTCCAGCGCCAAGTGCACTTAGCTGGCAGGTTTGACACAGCCTACATCTCCCATGTAGCAAAATATTGTAGAACTCAAATGACCTGCAGGTCCCTGCACACTTTCTAACGTATAGCATGGAGAATGCTGTAACAAAAACCAGCTCCGCTATCAGGTATATTTAATGTAGCCTAATTAATGATCAACAGCCAACTGCACATGTCAACACGCCCTCATGAGCTGATGGAAACATACGCTTGGATATACAGCCTTTTTCCCTCTGTTAACCAAACTTAACCAAACTTTTAACATCCTTTTTGTAAGTTACAGCAAATAAGCAAAACTGAGTTGCATGTTTTCTTTAGATTCAGAAAAAGAAGTGAAGCCTGCTGGCACACAGCGCAGGGGGGGGAATCTTATCCGCAAAGGGCCGGTGTGTGTGCAGGTTTTTGGGATAACCTGTAGGTCAGCTGTTCAAACCCAGGTGAGAGGACTCTTCAGCCAATTAGTCCTCTGATTAGTAATCTACAGGGTTGCAGCGAAAACCTGGATACACACCGGCCCTTTGCAGATAAGATTGCCCACACCTGCATTAGCGGGATGACTTTTTTTTTATTCTGTAGAGAACAAGATCAGTGATCAGTGAGCCAGATTCAATAACGCATTATAAACATTTTGTGGGCCAGCGTGTTGAGATCTCTAAATTAAAACCCTCAACCTCCACTAGAACATTATCGTAATTATTTCAGTAGTAGTTGAGGCTAGAGGTGCTAACATTGAATTTTGATCAGGTTGAAACATAGGGCTGCAGTTTTGACATGTTAACCAATATATCGTGCATAACGAAACCAACTAAAACCGTCATCTTCCACTATGAAAATGGCTGATCTTCCAATGCAATTAGCTCCATTATTTCTTTAGTAACTCTAGTGCTGCTAACTTTCAATGTTGATAAAGTTTAAATATTGGATTGCAATTTCGGTATGTTTGTTCCATCGTCATTAAGACAATATGCAATGGAAAATAAGAAATAAAATGTATTGTTCAAGAATTGTGAGAATTATAATAATACATTTTATTTATATACTGCTTTACTTTATTCTATGCAAGTGTCTTCGAGATCTTGTAAACAAACAAAACAAAAACAACAAGATGTGTTATGGATACGGTAGGTTATACGCTTGAGCAAACAAAAAGGTTTTTAGCCTGATTTTGAAATCTGAGACCGAGATCAATTGATGAATTGCAGTAGGGAGGGAGATCTAAAGGTGGGGGAGCTAAATAGGGAAATGCATAGTCACCATAGCCATGGAGTTTGGATGGGGGATGAGGAGAGCCAGAAGAGGAGGATCTATGACTGCAGGAGGGAGGAGAGCCAGGAGAGGAAGATCTATGACTGCAGGGAGGCTGGCAGGGGAGAATCAGTTCAGAAAGATATGATGGGGCTTGGTTATTAAAAGACGTATTTTAAAGTGGATGTGTTCTTTTATAGGGAGCCAGTCCAGGCTCTGAAGTATGGGTGTGAAGTGCTGGTAGGAGCGAGTGTGAGTGAAGAGGCAGACGGCAGAGTATTGGACTATCTGGAGTTCATGGAGAGATTTAGCAGTGATACCAGCGAGTAGTGAGTTGCAGTAGTCAAGATGGCTAGAGATAAAGGCATGAATGAGGGACTCCGCAGTAGAGTTGGAAAGGAAGGACCTAAGGATGCTGCGAAGATGGAGGAAAGCTGTTTTACTGTGGAACGTATGTGTGGTTTAAATGAGGGTTGGGTCAAAGGTAACACCAAGGTTGGGAACCAGAGGAGAGGGGGAGATGGTGGTGTAGTCCCAGTGGAGGCTAATCGGCATCATTTTGCTGAATGTGGAATTTGACCCAATGACGATTAATTCTGTCTTATCACTGTTAGGTTTTAGAACATTGTGGCTTGAGCCCTTGACTTTGAGACCCTCAACTTCTGTACAACATTTTGTTTTCCAGTTAGGGCTGCAGTGCTGTTCTACTTTCACGGTGCCCCACGGTATGAAATTCGATGGTTATCACCATGTACATTTGCTTATTACTGGTATTGTTAAACATGCAAGCGAACAGAGGATCTTACCTGAACGTGTGGGTTTCTTTCTGGAATCTCTTACACCGTGTTTCTGCCCAATCAGTACCACCTGTCCAATCTGTTCATCCTGCCATTTTATGATAAACCCATATTGTCTCCAGTAACAGCAAACTACAGTGGTCACTTTATTGCAGGGGTGGGGAACCTGTTCCATGGAGAGCCAGTGTGGATGCAGGTTTTTGGGATGACCTCTCAATAGTGTTAATTTCGTCAGACGAGACGAGACGAAATATATTCGTCAACGACCTTTTTTTTCATGACTAAGACGAGACGATGACAAGACTGCACCACTGTCCAAAAACGCTGACTAAGACTAAATTAACATGGATTATTGTTGACGAAAAAAGACGAGACGAAAATGTTTTGCATAAAATAAAAACTAAGATAAAATCTCTCTTCATTTTCGTCTACAATCGTCTCTGCTTTTTCATCAGCTGTTACGGCTTTAAAATATTCAGAACGATTTCGCGGCTTCGCGCTGTTGCTCAAGTTACAGGTCTCATACTCCTGCTGAACACACAACACACAAAGCGAACACGAGTGACGAGCGACGACGACATGCTAGGTCGAAGGAAGAGGCTCGATATTTGGTCGCATTTTAAGTACAATGATACTGACAAAAAGTCAGAATGTGTCATCATAACTGACGGGAAACATTGCGGACAAAGAATTTCGGGGAAAACACCACCAACCTTAAACGACATCCTTGTAACTTAAGTTGTCAGTCGGAGTCTGTTGGGACCCAGCTTTTGAATTGTGTTGGTTAAAATAAAATGCTCTTCAGAACAGGTTAATCATTTGTGAATGTGTCTCCTAAATCAGAAATTGAAAACCAGACACGTTTAACATTTGCATTCAACAAAAATCATTCAACAAGTGTATTTTGTCAGGTAATTATGACATTTAACCAATGTTTGAGATATGTGAAACACTTTGTTTTTTTTACTGAAATGTGTATCAGTAATAATCTCAGTAATAATGTGTTATTTTAAAAAAGACTAAAAATTTTTGACTAAAGCTAGACTAAAATATATTGAGTTCTTTTTTGACTAAAACTAGACTAAAATTAAAAGACTTTTAGTCGACTAAAACTTGACCAAGATACCTTGAGTTTTCTTTTGACTAAAACTAGACTAAAATGACGAGACTTTTAGTCGACTAAAACTTGACTAACAAAAAAAGATATGTGAATGACTAAATATGACTAAAACTAACAAGGACATTTGGCACAAGACTAAGACTAAGACTAAATTAAAAATAGGTGACGAAATTAACACTACCTCTCAATCAGCCAATAATAAAACAGTAATAATAAAACTCCAGTCCTGGGGACCCACTGTTATTGGCTGATTGAGAGGCCAGTCCTGTGGACCCACTGTTATTGGCTGATTGAGAGGCAAGTCCTGGGGACCCACTCTTATTGGCTGATTGAGAGGCCATCCCAAAAACCTGCATCCACTCCAGCCCCCCATGGAACAAGTTCCTCACCCCTGCTTTATTGTTTAGTGAGAACTGAAGTTAATGATTTTGCTGACTGGAAAAAAAAATGCTTTCTTTGTTTGCAATATTAATCATTCCCTCTATAACTGATTTCAGAATTCACTCCGGTCTTCGGTTTCCAGTTTTTGCATCAACGGTCCCTAAATATCCTGTATATAAAATAAATATCAGTGTATAATTTGATCCATTTAAATTGGATCAGTGGTTCAGTGTTTAAAAAGGTGTGATTTGTTCATTATTGTTAAAATCAGTTTCATTCAGCTTGATAGTATAAGCAATATATTTTATTAGATCATTGATGTATATTTAGTTCATTTGCGACATGAGGATCAATAAAGTATTGATTATTATTATTTGCAATGTGCCTTATCAATTATCATGCCTTATCGATTATCATGCCTTATCGATTATAAGACATCCTGCTCCACATTTCCTCCTCATTTCTTTTGTTCAGATGGGAGACATACAGCTTTCTTATATCATTTATTTTCAAAAGGGAGACTTTTACACATACTTCCTTTTAAAAAATTCTTTCAGGTTTCAGCTATAATAAAGTGTTTATCGATCCAAAATATTGAGGGAATCCCGCTTCATTGCTTTGCCATTCGTGACACATTTCAGGAATGATTTTGATTTAGTCCAGCAGAGTTGGTGTTTGGACATGCTGTCCGTGGTCCTTTAAATGTACTGCAAGAAAACAGCTTCTGTTCTCCATTTGGTTACAGGCCTCTTCAAAGAGGTGCTAAGTGTGTGTCAGTTCTTTATGTCGGCACTTGCCTGCTGTGCGTGAGCGAGCTAAACACTCCCTAGCTGCCTCAGTCCTGTATGAAGTCAGTGCATCTCTCAGGATGCACTTTATGAGAAAGCAACCAGAGTATCTCATTCAACATGGTCTTGCTGCCTCTAGTTCTAGACCTTGGAGTTCCCTGTGTTTACTGGTACCCAAGCCAGATGGTACATTTAATTTCTGTACCAGCTACAGAACAGTGAATGCTTTGACCAAGACCAACTGCTTTTACCTACGCAGGATGGAAGACTGTGGATCGCACAGGTCAAGCCAAGTTTGTTAGAAAGTTAGACTTTGCTGAAAGGCTAATAAATTAACTCCTAGCTAATACTGATAAATAATGAAGCTTGCCGGGATGATGTGGTTTATTTGGAAACTTGGGGAACATCGCCTCTGTATCTATAATACTGTGTATTCATGTCTCCAGTGAAGCTTGCTGAATGTGAGGTTTTTTTTTTTTGTGCTACTGTGACATACTTGGGTAAACCAGCACTAAGGCTGATGTGCTGGTGTTTTGCGCTGCCAAATTTCAGTTTTCTTACACCTGACCCTAGACCGGGATGTAACAGTAGTATTAATAATAATAACCAAAAACTGTTAGTCTGTGTCCAATTAAAAATGTTATACTGATGTATGTATCTTTTTCCTTACAATAACTAGCGGTTTAAAGGAACAGACCCAGTGGAAGAAGTGACAGAAGAGATGAAAGAAGTTAAAATTGAAAATAAACCCAAAGAAACCAAAGCAGATCCAGCTGATGAGGTAAAGGAGCCTCGTCTATATGATTAATCACAGAAAAAAAAGCATTGATATGATGGATTATGTGGAAGCGCATGACACCCAGGGATGAAACATATCCAGCACACAGCTGCGTCTCTTCTCTTAATGTTCCAAAATTAAGTAAAAGACTGAAGATGAGTGGTTTAATAAAAGGTCAATTTTGCACTAAAAACCATGTTTTTTTCCATCAGCTTTGATGTTAATTTTCCTTAGTAGTCCGATGACACTTGAACTGCTTCAACTCCTGATCACAATCACACTCGATAAGCTGCAGTTAAACACATATTCCTCAAAAGGGTTGAAATGTTAGTGAGTGCTGAGCAATTTATTTGTTCCTCCTGAGCTTTTGGCTCTATCACTCAGGGCCCACCGAAGTACACCAAGTCAGTGTTAAAGAAAGGAGACAAGGTCAACTTCCCCAAGAAGAGTGACACCGTGAGCTGCTGGTACACTGGCACCTTGGAGGATGGCACAGTCTTTGACACCAACATCCCCGCAAGTAAGGTCTGCCAAAGACCAAAGGATTTTGGTATCGCGGACTATCCGACGCCTAGTAGAATGGATGAAGTGAGACATACTACACATTTCTCAAATAGTAACCGCATTTTCGTACATCAGATTTGTTTGACCATATCTTGTAATTGAAGAATGAATGTTCCATGAACTCCAGCCTTGGAATCTTCAACTGGCTGTAAAATCTGAGGGATTCTGTCTGCCGTCTCTGCTATAGCTGCCAAGAAGAAGAAACAGAGCAAGCCGCTGAGCTTCAAGGTTGGAATGGGCCGTGTCATCAGAGGGGTATGGATGGAGCCCTGTCTTCCTGAGTGGCGGTTTACCAGTGATCTAACCATGTTACATGATGTATCTTTCTTGATTCTCTGCTTGTGTATGCCTATGATGTATTTATCTTTCGTACAGTGGGATGAAGCACTCCTGACGATGAGCAAAGGGGAGACGGCTAAGATTGAGATAGAACCAGAGTGGGCCTATGGGAAGAAGGGCCAGCCGGACTCAAAGTATCCTCTAGCAGTCTTACAAATCGCCCCGTAATCTTCAAAAGTACAAAACGTGTCGCGTCTCCAATTAGCCTGTTGCCTTTGAGCATTGCAGTTTCACACAATCAGGAATCGTGACGGTTGGGCCTTCTAGTGTCCCAGCTGTTACAAAGTAGTCTTCCAGAAGCTCTGTGAGTTTTACAATCTTTGCAAAGGTTTAACTTTTCGTATTATCACTGTAGATAAGATTGGTCAGATAGCACTTCCCTGATCTGCACTTTTATATTGGGTTGTGGGAGTAGTGTAGGCCTCTATCAGGACTGGTAACATATACTGTAGATTTGCTCAAGCTTGTGTGTATGGTACAGATTTAAAACACACCAGTAATATGAAACCGTCAGCAGTGTCTTTACCTTAACCTGCATTTTTTTAAATCAGAATTCCACCAAATGCAAAGCTGATCTTCGAGGTGGAGCTTGTGTCCATTGAGTAAAGAGCAGAACCCAGGGAAAGAAGTGACCATGCAGTGAACAAGAACTCAGTGCTGCACATCTGGATCCATCTTTGTTTGGGCCACAGCGTTAAGACAAGTGCAAAAAAAAGCTTTATACAGTTTTCACAGCATTATACAAGCTTGCATGGTTGTTCTTATGCCTGTCCAATCCAGGCGAAGCTCTAATATGTTTTTTCCCTCTATGGTCCCTGGACTTTTCCCCACATCAGATAAATGCAAATAAAGTTTGGTAAATTAAGTACCAAATAGAATGTGATGCAGTTAAGGTATTACAAAGTGGTCAGTATGCAAGGAGTACATACCTGCATCTGGTAGATCATGGGTTCAGATCCTATGGTCAGAAGAGTCTCATCGCCATTGGGCACTTGGACAAGGCCCATAATGCCGACTAAGGAATGCAGGCTGATTCTCACTTGTCTTTATATGAAACATGGAGGATTTAAAGTGATGAAACTGTGTTGATTTTAGTATAACCTAATGATGAAATGTTTGAAAACACATTTGTGCAATATTATTGTGCAACAATAACCCATTTAACAGTGGGAACCAGTAATTTAAGAATTAAGGCAATATTTTCACCTCCTGACACTGGAGTTGAGCCTTTTGCCTCCTATCACAAGGACTTGATTCATGTCTTTGGCATTTTGATATTTCCACTTTATTTGAATGTTTATCAGAAGCACATGAGCAGAAATGATTCCATGTAAGTTTCCCATTCAGCACGCCTGTGTCATGACAGTAAGCGGGAAGAACAGAATGGCTTTTCCTCTCCATAGGGGAGCGGATCACTCCTTCCAGACAGCGTATCCAGTCCCGCTCACATGCCCCCTGACTCCACGCTGAAAGGGCGGCTCTTTATGAGTTGGCATTCGGACCTTTCTTCTTTCCGAATGTGGGCACCACGTTGACAAAGCGGCGGTTGTACTGGATGCGGCGCTTGGCCCGGCCCGTTTTCTTTTTCTTCTTTTCCTGTTTGTCAACCTGGAGTAGAAGAAAGTTAGCAGCTCAGAGCTGAGGCTAGATGCAGCACCACACACGCATAGCCTTGGTTTAAAGGCACACAAAAGCAGATCAAGTCCCACTGTCCACTTACCTTGGGAGTCTGTCCGCGGACCTTACCGGCACGAGCCAGGGAGCCGTGAACCTTTCCTGTGAGGTCAAGGCGACGGGTTAGTTAAGTCACTGGGGGGGATTGTGAGATCAAACTGAATTTGCTCATGTTCACAAGAACATTAAAAGTACATCAACATGTGACATTGCTCCCTGCTGGAGACTGACTGAATTCTACTGTGATGTAGACAAAACCTGGAAATGATCAGACCATGCTAAAAAAAAAAAAAAAAAAAAGTTTTATATAAATCAGAATCAGTACTCATTAAGAGAATCATTCTAATCAATTTGTAATCAGAATCAGTGTTCCAGAGCCAACCAAAATGTTGAAAATTACATCTATTGTGATTCTAACTGGGATTCACAATTGGGTATTACACTAGAAAAGTACAGAACCATGTGCCATCTAGAATAATCCAACCCAATGGGTCGACTGATAACACAGAGACGAAGCAAGGCCACTGTGGGACACTAACCTCCAAGCATCCTGGCCAGCACCTCCAGGGTGCAGTGCTCTGACACGCCACACTGGCCCAGGCTGGCTGCATCATCCAAGGGGGAACCAGCCAACAGCAGCACCTGCTCCTCAACAGGCACGCCTTCTAGGAGCTGCACCTGGAGCTGAAGGGCAGCACAAGACAGCACTGAACTGGCAGGCGGCAGCAGAACACGCACACCGCCATCCAGCCCCCACCGGCATCACCGTTTATGAGGCTCTCATTTCTGATTGGGTTAATTCAATCCAACTTCCCAGTTGACTGATTGCTGCAAACAAAATTTGTTAAGAACTGGCCAAAATCCTATCATTTTACGAGGAAAGCAACGAGCACAAGTGAGCAAAATAGTGGTTTCCAAGGACTGAGTAAAGATTTGGACATAAAATGTGGGTTTAATCTAAAATTAATGACACTCTCTGTTCATTATACAATTGCATGCAAAAAAGCAAACAAACATTCAGAGTTCAGGAGAGCCTACGGAAGATACAACAGTTGACGCTATGGGAACATCACAAGAGCTTAGAAGCCTCACCTTAATGTCTCTGACAGTCTCAGTGCCCGTCACCTCCAAGGCGTGGGTGTTCTGCGCCCGCAAAAACAGCTGCATGGTCACCTGCATGAAACATTTACATTTAATAGAGGCTTCTGTCCAAATTGACATACAACAGAGGATCAGAGAGCACGGTCAGCCACCGTCCATGGAATATTACGGCTTGTGCGATTTGCTCACGGACCCAACGGCACAATGGTTACTCCGGTGGACACAGAATTTGAAAGACCTTCCCGACATCATCCCATATACTCGCAGATAAGAGCTTCAACTGAGAATATGTAAAAGCTATGCGATCGTAAGTTGACAATATATTTTATTGATCTTTCTAGTGCTCCAGGATGCAGTTCCCATTTAATTCAACTAGACTCATTTGAAATTTCCAATTATTTACCAAACGATATCACATTTCACTGTAAAATTTATTCTTAAGTGGCTACAAACATTGTTAAACGCTACTGACGGTATTAGTACAGTGAGATATCAGCGAAAATAGAAAATGCAAAACGCGTGACACTAGTCGTTTATATATACATATATATAAAACATAAACAACAAGGCAGATTTCTGCTCTTTACGATAAAATGAAAAAAGAGCGATCATTTAATTAGCATTAGGAAACTACAGACTGGGTGACCTGCGTTACTCGCCATGGTAGAAACACGCATTTAGGCCTCTTCGATATTATTTTTAAAAGAACACTAAATAAACACCTCGTCTTTTCGAAAACAATTTCAGGTCAACGAAGCATTAGCCTCAAACGAGCCGGAGTCTGTCTTACCTTCTAAACAAGTCAGTACATACAGGAACTAAAGAGAATCTCTTCACTTTTTATATCTCCCCCTGCGTACCCTCGCCACACTACGCGACGAAAAGGACCAGCGGCTCAAAGCGTGCGCACAAGTGACCCTCAAAGCATGATGGGAAAAGTGACGTCAGCTTGTAGGCCTTAAGTCTTCTGGGCTTCTCACGGTTGCGTGGTACCTGCGTTAAACGATCAAAATCGGGGGTGCGTTTCCCAAAAGCTCCCTATAATTACATAATTGGGCCCATTCAGATGCAGTTCCAACATTGTTAATTGATAAGGTAGTGAGCAGCTATGCTTTTCGGAAACGCACCCGGATGTTTACATTTAGGCGTCCTCTCCTAGCAATGAGCTGTTGTCAATCTACTTCCAGATCAAATTCCTTGAATTTTGTATAATTCTTTTGCATTATAATCTTTCAGAAGCCTGCTTTGAAGTTTGATAAATGTACCACTGTATGTGCATGGTTGTGTTATACCTCAGTGTTTTACACTGTAGCCTCCAACCTCTAGGACTGTAAATTAGCATATTATATCCATATTTACACCCCTACACCACACATAAAAAAAATGTCTTTCTAAATAGGCAACATGCACATACCTTGTAATTATCCGGCATGACATTGAAGGACCCCAGCCTGATGACCTTAACCTGCTGGGGTCAAACCCAGCCTCTCCACAGTGCCATCGCTTACCTACTGCAGTGCATAGTACTGAACAGTGCAGCAGCTCATTTAAAGATGTCAAATTTAATGCTGTTTTCCCCCCTTAGCTTTTATCTTGCCCAGTTTTTCCACTAGTTATTGTTCAACAGGGTGGGGCTGCCACCCCCTACTGCCATGGGGCCAGCAGTTTGCCCACACTAGTAACTGTTGGCCATTGGATCTGATATTATCATTGCGATAGTCACATGACCTTTCACCACATGCAGATTCATTTAATTTCCTCCATTCCATCTGGGTGCTTAGCTTTTGCCACGGAGTATATTTTCACTCACAAACAACCAATTTGAGTATCCCACCATATTATGCACAGAGTATATTTAAAAACACAGGACTCCTAAGACGTATGGTTTATTATATGTTGGTTTTCACAGCCACGTTACATTCATTTTGCTTCATTGCAAACTCATGTGTACAAGGAATATACTAAAAGAAAAGCACTTCAAGCTCATGTCTACTCCGACCCCACCCCACCCCAAAACCCAAATCATTTTGAATACAGGTCTTATTCTGATGACACATCACATTGGTGGAGGGGTGTAGTACTGGCCATAGGCCCACGAGTTCTGGTAGCTGTAATTCTAAGAGAAGAGAGGAAGGTGTTATGTACAAGGAAAAAAAAAGACCATTAAACTCTCACTCAAAATAGCAGACATGAGACACTGGAGACTGAGCATCCAGGTCGGCTGCGGGACTCGCCTGATACCAGCTGTAGCTGTATGACGCTTGGCTCGCCTGCATATCGGCACTCATATGGCTGAAGTTCATACTCACATCTTCTGTGCACCGTCTCTTTACCTCCGGCTCCTGGGAACTGCATAATGAATCCAGTACAGTCCAGACTTAAGGGAAGGTCAAATAAACCTTCAAGACTAGGACTGACCACTCAAATGGTCAAGTTTGTATGACATCGCTGTTCCTTACTCATTTTCAGTCTCTCTCTTAGAGGACTCGTGTATTTTCAAGAGCTTCTGATGTTCCTCATACGAAGACATAAGCCTAAGAAATAGTGAAAGAACAGATCAGGAAAATCAGATGGAAAACAAATGCATATGGGTTCTCCACTGAGGGAGAGAGACGTACATGTTGATATCACTTCCAAAGTCCTCTAGAAACTCCATCTTGCGCTGGGAAAAGGCGAGACGAGATTCTAGGGGCAGAGGGCTTCTCAGGGCCCTATCAAAGCAGGCCACAATCTGGTCTTCATTCTCCTGCACATCCCCACTGTACTCCAGCTCCAGAAGGTTTAGGTACAATTTTGGACTCATCTGGGATACATACAAAGAACAAATCTCAAGTGTACTTTTGCAATAAAGACTGCAAATACTAATTTTGGATACTTTCCTGAAACTAAATATTATATGAACCCCTTTTAACACGTTATACATTACTTGACCAAAATTGCAGCATGACGAACATGTAAATGTAGCTTGGAAATGCAAGCATTTTTTATTTCAGCTCACTTCATCCACTTTAATGGCATCCAGCAGCACATTTCTGGCCTTCAGCAGATCGCGCTGCGTTTTGAAGAAAAGTCTCGCCAACTTAAGGGAGTAAAATGCGGCCTCACTGGGCGTTTTCCCATTTTTAATAGCTTCCTGCAGTAGAGACTCTGCCTTCTCCATGTTGCCCCGGCGACGCTCCAGGTTGACACGCCTCAGTCTCACCACAGCCAGGTGGGGCAGCAGATCTTCCAGGGTTCTCAGGATCCTCCTGGCTTCTTCCACATTACCTTGGAATCGTCAACCACTTTAAGATGATCGTTTACATTGAACTGCAACTGCAGCTTGATGAGATCTTCCAATGTTCTAGTGTCAGACTAGTTTTTGTACAACTATCAAAAGCAAGCAACAGTTTAACTTACCCTGCTGTTCCTCAAACATTGCCCACAGCAAATGAATAGAGGGCTTTTTGGGCAGATGTGTCAAACAAGCCTTCGTATAAACATCACGTGCCCCATCGATGCTGTAGTTCATCATAAACCTAGCATACTTCAAAAGGGAGAGAGTGACAGAAGGGAGGGGGGATAAATTGCCACCATGAGGCACATTCTGGTTGTCCCACAATGATACTGACATGAACACGGAATTCTCAGACCCGTCAGCACCTTCATGGAACCATTAAGATTAGTTTCTGTAAGGTAGGATGGAGAGATGCAACGTAGCTTTCAAATTCAGCAGTCAAATCTGGTGGCAAGGAGGCCATCCCCTAACACAACAGAGCCATATATCATCATAAGGTATTTGGGCAGGAAGGAATCTGAATTTTCCTAAGGAAGGCAAAGCCAGAAAAGACTGATACCTTGATCCAGAACTCTTCATAGAGAGCGCAAGCCACCAGGCATCTCTCAAAGAGCATCACCACTCGCTCAAGGGACCCATTCTCCATCTCAAAGTCCAAGTACTCTCTCCATATAGCCAGCTGAGCTCGTTCGAGGGGTTTCACGTGGAAGTAAGGCCGCTTGATCTGGCCAGAAGAGAAGAGATTTTAGAACGCCAGGAAGAATCATTTGCGAATTTAGGCAAACTGAAGTGAAAAAAGTCACACTGAAGCAAAACTGATGCTGCCCCTCAGAATACAGGCAGAATCTTTAACTGGCTCCACAGACTTACCCCATCCTCAAATGTCCAGCGTTTGCTAACCTCATTCTCATTGTGATTAAAGATTTCTTGTCGCAACTCAAGTACTCTATGGCGCATATTCTCGATCTCAGTCACACGCTGCACAGAAAGACATTTGAATTGAGATCTTACTTTAACCTAGGAACAGAAACAGTGCACCTCCATCAGACGTTGTTCAGGTACAGTTCTCACCTTGGCAGGGTCGGCCAAGTCCTCAGTTCCCAAAGGGAGATCTTCACTGGGGGTAACCTCCTCCCCACTCAATTTGTCCACAGAAGCCAGTTCCTTCCGGAGCTTTGAAAATTCCTCCAGTGACAGAAAATGTTTTGGCAGGTTGTTCTGCACATGCTCCTTAAACCTAGAGCAGCAAGAACACACTTAGGGAGCCATGTTTATTCCACCCTGTAGTATGTATGAATTTTAATTATGTAGACTACAGAAAGTAAACCCCATTGTGCAGGCATTCCATATTTAAAACAGCCAAAATCCTAAGAATCTGTCACATTGAAAAATGGAGATATATCCCCAATGTCGCAGTAAAAACTCCCTGACCTTGATAGAGACACTCATAATACATTTAACCATGAGCACATGTCTGCTTCACCTCTGATGGTGTTGGCTGTACAGTTGGGTGGGAATGGCCAGGACACGGTCATAAAGAGCTGTAACGGCAGCCAGGTTGCCCACCTCCGTCTCCCAGGCAATGTAGGCTTCCCAGAGACGGTCAGAGCGGAAATCCAGGCCCGCAGAGAACACTGCGTGCTCAAACACACTGCAAAGTCATCAGTAAAGGCAGACTACAGGCAAGATCTACACACCTCACCCACTGACAGAATTTAATGTACATGCAAGTTAGACACAAAAGTCTATTACATGTGAGAAGGCTCACAAGTGAAACAGAGGGCCGGGCTAAGCGTACACTCACAGTCGCACACGGCTCTCAGCCTCAGCACCATCAGCAACCTCCCGCACAAAGTCAACGTAGTGCAGCCACAGGTCCACACTGACCGGGATGGCTTGTAAACCACGGCGATACACCTACAAGGAGAAAGGGCACCGTGCATGTCACCAGGGGCAGTGGGGAACAAGTACGGAAACTGAGGATGACACATTTAACTTAATTTGTGATCAGAAAATATGGTCACAAAAGACGACGTACGGGAATTAGCCGAACATTTTGACTACAGGAAAGCTGTAATAGGATGAACCAGAATATGTGCATGGGAAGGCTTCATATTCCTTGCAAATCTAGAGTGGCACACCATGCAGGAGGAGGCCTGCTCTACACGAGGAGATTGACTCTGGAATCAATGCCCTCAAAAAAGCAGCAGATCCTGAAGTGTTCCAGCTCCAGGAGGCCTGCTGGAGGAAAAGTTCCTCCGCAGGTCCTGCAGGTACCTCATCCGCCATCTGTATCCCACTCAGCCTCTTCTCCGTGTCAGCATACTTCTTCCAGTAACCATAGCAGAAAGGGTACTGGGAGAAAAAGGAGTCAAAAGCCTTGCGGGCAGCACCTATGTGATTCTGAGACAGCAGCAGGAATAGTAAGTTTATGAGCTACATGGACATAGCATGTTACAGCCCCAGATACAAAAACCACACCTCCTCCTCCACATGCTGAAGTAAGTAGGTCCAGCCATTGAAATCTTCAGGGTTCTCCTCTACTGCTCTGAAGAACCTTTCAGACTCCTCAGGGAAAGGAACCTCCTCAGTTATTCCAACCTTGGATGAGTCTTCCAGCTCCATGTTGGTCGGGCTTCCTGGTACTGATCCCACAGTTAAATGTGCACCACACCCTGAAGATTCTGCTGGCATGATGGCTTCCTGCCCTGGCGGTGCACACTCTTCCATGTGGCCACATTCTAAAGCCTCCGGCTGCTCCTCTGTGTGGGACGGCTGCATGGACCCCGAATGCTCATCCTCCTGGGACGGCTGCACTGAATGCGGCTGCATGGACCCCGAATGCTCATCCTCCTGGGACGGCTGCACTGAATGCGGCTGCATGGACCCCGTATGCTCATCCTCCTGGGACGGCTGCACTGAATGCGGCTGCATGGACCCCGTATGCTCATCCTCCTGGGACGGCTGCACTGAATGCGGCTGCATGGACCCGGAATGCTCATCCTCCTGGGACGGCTGCACTGAATGCGGCTGCATGGACCCGGAATGCTCATCCTCCTGGGACGGCTGCACTGAATGCGGCTGCATGGACCCCGAATGCTCATCCTCCTGGGACGGCTGCACTGAATGCGGCTGCATGGACCCGGAATGCTCATCCTCCTGGGACGGCTGCACTGAATGCGGCTGCATGGACCCGGAATGCTCATCCTCCTGGGACGGCTGCACTGAATGCGGCTGCATGGACCCCGGCTGCTCTAACAGTTGTAAGGGCTCCTCTTCAATCAGTTCCGAAGTTACCAAATGTTCCACCTGATCAAATCCCAAAATCTCCAAGCCTTCTACATGACCCAGCTCCAAGCGTTCCAGCTGCCCTACCTGATCCAGTTTGGGGGACCGTGGCATTTTGATGGCATCAGGGCACAGGAGTTCAGCCTGTAACAGACTGGGCTCATCATCTGGTATAGTGCTGACAGTTACAACAAATGGATCAGAAGCCATCTGCAGACTTTCAATCCACAAGGTATCTTGAGTGGGGGGATCAGTGGGAAAACCATCAGCCAAGTCCAGAGAGTCACAGCTCCTGCTTGGGTCAAAGCTCAGCATGCTTGTCAAGGTTTCCTCCAGGGGGGGTTTGTCTGGAGAGGGAAAATGCCACAGGCCCTGTATCACCAACATTATAGTATCTTCATGCACTAAAGCCTGCACTATAAATACATGTCATTAAGGAAAGAAAGGTGGTGTTGATGGACATGCATTAAAGTAGCCCTTTTTTTTAAACAATTTAAAGTATAATTCAAAAGCTCCTAAAACTGTCTACAAAATAGGCCTACCCTCAAAGTCGTACCAATTAATATTGGAACTGCGGTCTTTATTGAATTGTTAGATTATGTAACCGTGACGTGCTTACATTTAAGCGCTGGTAGTTTCAGACGCAGTATAAGAAATTATCCGATTACTTCCAAAACGCATAATAAACCGCCTCACCAATATCATACATACAACTAAATTACCCGATGCGGCTACTCAGGAATCACATTTAAATTACAGCATGATGTATCATTTTTCATTAAACTTACCAAAACCTTCCATCTAAATTTATTTTGACTACAATAAGCACGGCAGTCAAAATCTAATTAAGTGCAATCTAACACACGAAACACCGACATTCATTTAATTCCCAACAACTCGCCAAAGGGCGTAAGTTTGTACGCTTGCGCTATATTACCTATGAAGCAGAGGGCGGCTCTGAGAGCACGGATGGTTTGCAATGAGTGACGTTGCTATGGTTAAAAAGCACTTATTTTAATTATCATAAAAGACTGGAATTAAGACTGGTTGCAAAATATAAAATTTGACTTGCATTATTCTATTCTAATAAAACTTATTTCCACCATTCTACATTTTTTTCAGCTCAAACGGTAAGGACGATTAAACGTTATATATTATGACTTGAAAGAGATTAAAATAGATCTCAGAAAGGATACAAACAAGATGGAAGAGTCCGTCACCTGCGAGCGGCAATCCTAATCTATTTTTTTCTATTGAAAAGCTCATCTGCCAGATTTTGTTCCAAGGGATCAGCAATCAGCTACAACAGGTGCAGAAGTTCGTTTATGTCGCTATACGTCTGAGTCAGTTGTATTTTTTAAATTATATATTATTTGATAATTTGTAGCAGATTATTTTCAGTTCATCTGTTAAAAATGGGGCTTTTCTGAAATCAGTCAGAATATAGGTATCATCGTCTGCTGTGCTTATAACAGACCGCAATGCATTAGCGCATTCCGGATGCTTAAAATCAGAAAGCCGTTATTCCAATCTAATGTCGCTATTTTACAAATGTATTTTTCAGAAATTATTGGTGTTAAAACATTTTAAGAGAGAAAATTCTACAGATCTATGATTTTCAAACATTAAATGTGCAACTGAAATGGCATCATCAATCTTTAAAACCGGAACATTATCTGATTGTCATTGCACTTGACAGGTTGGGAGGAGTCATTATGTTGTCTGATCATCTCTGATGGCAGCAGGCAGGAAGGACGCCCAGTAGGGTGGAATGAGCCGGTGGCTAAATGTGCTCCAGGACAGCGCCCCCTGAAGCAGAGAGGCAGAATTGTTCATAATATTGTGAGTTTGTTCAGGGTCAGTCCTGTGATGGAGTTGCATGGCCTTCTGGATGGGTTTGTTCAGGGTCAGTGCTGTGACGGAGCTGGCCTTCTGGATGAATTTGAGGCATTTGGTATTAAACAATCGTGTACATACCTGATAATACAGACATTATATTCCCCTCTTTTTGTGTGGGCTTTAGGGGGAGTGATATGTTTTCATATTTACTATTAAACAGTAAATTGAAGTTTAATTTTACATCACCTAGGATATATTAACTGTGCTATGGGCCTTTATGCAGTGGGCAGGGGTAACATTACAGATTCACATTTATTTTACTGGAAATTAGACAATCCAAGAAAATCAGTTTTTGGAAAAAATGAGTAGGCCTAATATTAATATAAAATAGAGAGAAGGAAAATTAATCATAAAGTTCAGTTATCAGTCAAGTTCAAGGCTGTATATGCATCCAGTGTCTTAACAGCTTTCTTGTTTTTTAATCCATGCAAGGTTTGGAAATAAATTTTTAAAGTCCTGGATCCTTGGTTACTTCTTTGCCCATTTACATCTATGAATAAAATATTTTCCTTGTAAAATAAAAATGCTCAATATGCATATCCTTTTACTTTCAACATCAGTCTTTCCATACACGAAAATAATATCCTTTTCCAATTTCATTTTTACTGTAAAACTCATTAAATAAATGTTCAACTTCCAACCAAAGAAAATGGTTAATGTGCAGTCAACAACAAAGAGTTTCTGGGGGCCAAAGGTACTTCCTGTTCCAAATCGCATTCCATAGCTTTATGTGCCATAATTGCGCTGTAACTGCGCGGTAACCGCACCCCTACGGCGACCCGTGGTTTTATCTGGCTAGGCTCTACAGCGCGCAAAGAGGGCGGAGTTTGACTTCCCGTTTCAGCCCGATGATCAGTGAGCATGCGCACATGCTGATGCCATAGAGAGGCGCCTGTGTGCGCGCATGCTGACTGGATGACTACTGCGTGAACTGCGAGAGGAAGTGGCGGCCGATAGAGGTCCGCACCTTTTCCGGTACATAGGAGAGCCGCTGTGCGACCGAGAGCAGCGAGAGAGGCGGGGAGGATCCACCGGGGCGGTGCGGGGGTTGCTGCAGTTGCAGGTATCAGGAAAAAAATCCGTATTTGAGATCGTGAAAATAAGTAATGCGCGCTGAAAATTGTGATTATGAGTATATTATGTTGACGGAAGGACAAAATAGATCTTTTTAAAGTTGTTCTTTACCTCCCCCTCCCTTTTCTGAACCGCTCTAATGTTACAGGGAGAAGAGAAGAGGTATCTCTCGGATGAATCAATGACATTTGGAGTTACTGCGGTCCAGGTGGTTCTGTTCCCAGCGGCGGTGCTGTTATTTCATCTTTGAAGCTTTATCGGGGAGCATCTGGAAATTGCAGGGCTTGGCAGCTATTTGCAGATCGGAATAAAGCCGAAAGGAGGACCTCGCCAGACCAGGAGGAAGTCAGAACTGCTGTAGGCTTCGAGGGCCTAATCCAGACATCTCATCTTTTGAATCTTATCAGCTATTTCTTTTTGTGATATCGATTTTAACGTTCCCTACGTCATCGGAGAGATTCACGAAGTTGAGTTACTGTATTTTAATGTTGGAGACAACTGGCATTATTCGAAAAGTCAAATATAAAGCAATGCATGTGTTCCGGCGCTCGCTGTAGGTGTGGGTCTGAAAAGTTCCCGCACGCAGCGCTGTCCGGGCTTTCGGTTCGCGGAATCCTTCGCATGTCAGGCTGCTGCTGCCATCATGACTTTACGCTGAAGTCAAAACAAAGGAAAACTGACGCAGATCGGTACCGCCAGTGCACAGTGTCTGTCGGTTTTTGATCTTTTTAAGCCTCTTCGAAGAACTTTAAGTGAAGACACCAGTCTGTAATATTCTGAATACCTCTGTTAATGCTTAAATACCGCGCCATCACCAGAAAGTGTTCTAGAAGTGCCGTATATAATTAACCCCTCCTGGTTTACAGACTTCTTGCTGGTCGTTAAGACGAAAACGTTTAACACTTTAATTATATATTTTTTTTTAAATCGCCAGAGGCGCGTAGCGACCACAAGTAATTTCCCTGGATATTTATGCAAAATTTACAAAATGGGGAAAATGCTTTCCAAGATATTTGGCAATAAGGAGATGAGGATATTAATGCTGGGACTGGATGCAGCAGGAAAGACTACTATCCTTTACAAACTGAAGCTGGGCCAGTCCGTTACAACCATTCCCACTGTCGGTTTCAATGTGGAGACCGTCACCTACAAGAACGTGAAATTCAACGTGTGGGATGTCGGCGGCCAGGACAAAATCCGGCCCCTGTGGCGGCACTACTACACGGGGACGCAGGGGCTAATCTTCGTGGTGGATTGCGCCGATAGAGATCGGATAGACGAGGCCAGACAGGAGCTGCACCGCATCATTAATGACCGGGAGATGAGGGACGCCATCATCTTGATTTTTGCCAATAAGCAAGACCTGCCCGATGCCATGAAGCCGCACGAGATACAAGAGAAACTGGGTTTAACCCGCATCAGAGATAGAAATTGGTACGTGCAGCCCTCCTGTGCGACGACGGGTGACGGACTGTACGAGGGGCTAACTTGGCTAACATCAAATTATAAATCTTAATCGCTGTGACTGTTGCAAAAATGAGAAGTTGACGCAGTCAGTTAATAAATAACATGACTTCTCAGAAGAATAAAGTTGATTCTCTTATTTTTCTTTATAATGAACATCAGCATTTATTTTATTATTTTTCTTAAAAATGCCAGGCTTTTACATTTTCTTTGTACGTTTGTCACATTTGACTTAATTGTTGTACTTTAATTGATAAATGCCCCCTCCCCCACCAAAAGGCAATTTTGGCTTTGTCTAATGTGTGTGTCTTGGAGGAAAGCGGATCATCTGGTTATTCTACACTTTTTTTCCCAATCCCCCCATGCTCAGAGTTAAGGTTCAGAATGCTTACAGTCTTAGGTGGGGTTGGTGAAATGGGATTGTGTTTGTTGTAAGAAGGGTAGTATGCAGGTTGCCACTGAACTAAGGTACACTGTCAGTTATACGAAGGACAGATATGAATTGCTTGAGTTTGAGATTGGTTTCCATTGTAAATTCCTCAGTCATTTTAATCTGATCTAAAAAATGAAGGATTATGTGCAGTGTCACCTGATGTCTCATTATCTGGTACCTTTTTTTTTCTTTTTTTGCTCTGATCAGGGTAGTGTTCCTTTAGCATCAGTCGGAAAATATAACAATGTAGCATAATTTTGTATGACATTAATACAAAAATAAAGTATTTTATATAACAATACCTCACCTCTGGAAAGCGTGGGCAACATTGTAGCACTGGAATAATCCATGATCAGCATAAGTAACTTATCAGTGTAGACTCCATTGTTTGGAGTCTGACACACCAGAGCAAATTTCAGGCATGTCTGATGGTATTTGTTTGGTTATTTCATGCAATATGCATAGTTTAAATATTGGTACATTATATGGCCAAAAATTTACTGAAGGATTTCTGGGGACTTTTTCAATTTATTTTTTGTGAATTTGTTTTTTTAAAGTATGGATAAACACACAAAGCTTGCAAATAGTAAGGCATCTTATCAAGCAAATGCTTTTTTCTCACAGGTTTCATCTTAGGGGTTAGGATTTGTGGATTGAGATTGAAAGCCACTTCTTTGTGCAAGAGGGAAAAGCCTGATTATGGCAGCTTGTGCTCAGTGATTAAAGCTTCCAGAAAACTCGTGTGAAAGGAGTAAGTGAGAGCTTATCCATTAAGATACCGGCCTTGTCAAATAAACTGCAGTCAGGAAGTGATGCAAACGTTTCACTGACCAGAGGTGGAGCTAAGAGGTGACTGCTTGCTTTGTTTAAAGAAAAGAAGTCCACCAACGACAAGGGTGTGACCATCTATGCCCAAAATGCAGCTGTGGTCCACACCTTTTCATGGAAACCACCCAGTGATAGCTGAAGAATCAGGTGACTCATCTGAAACGTATATCGAACTGCATCTCCTGCTGGTGAGACCAGCAATATCTAACAGCATCTCCACAGTCTCCACCAATAAGAAAAGTGTTAGTTGGTTGTGTGGTTTCAAAAGTTTTTCCATCCCCTGTAGATGGAAAACGCTTCAAAATCCTTACACCCTTGTTTATGTCCCTGCTTTCAGCAAGACAGATTAGACCATCTCTAGCTGACCGCTGTGGTTTGAATGCAGGAAGTTGCCTTTAGAGTTTTCCTGTGCACCTGAAATACGCTCAGGGTTGCAGGCTAGTGGTCACCGGCTGATATTTGGACTACAGCTTGCTAGTAAACAATGCAGTGCGGGGCCCAATTCTCCTCAAACTGCTTGAAGTTTTTTCCAAATCTTTCTCTTGGAGCTGGCTGGTTCCTCTTTAGTGGAGGCGTTGGCTGTCTGCTTCTGGCTTGGTGAGTCATGAGAACGTGACCGTTATCTCTGTGGTCGGCCTGGTTTGAGCGTCACCTGCCGACAGTAGGTGGGGCGTCAGTCACTGCAGACGTTCACTGCAGCCTTGTCTGATGGCACTGAGGGAGATGGGCTGTGTCTCAGGGAAGCATGAATGCACTTGTCACGTTTACAGCTGCTTCAGTGACTAACCAACTAAGATTTTGCTTATTCAGCCCTTAAACACAGGTAATTAGGGTTAGAAGTGTGACTGAAACAGACCATGGATTCTGCCTCATTCTTAAGTACTCATTCTTAACTTCTATGCATGTGCATTTAACATCGAGGGAAGAGGTTCCATATCGTCACCTGCACTTTGCCAGGCTGCAGTACCAAAAAGGTGTTTGTTGTATATATACAGGGTTGTCCAAGCACTACATGACATCCATGCCACTTAATATGAAATGTTTTTCAAGGTTCTCACAGCAAGCTGCAGACATGGATGAGGTACAGGTGCAGGCATGTCCCGCGGGTGGAGGTGTGGTCCTGTGGCAGGGGCGGAGAAACTGGCACCACTTTTCATCTGATTCCACGAACGCACTTCAGGTGCTGTCTTGCTCATGCTGTTTGCATGGAGGATTTCTGAAGTTCCCACTTAATGTTAATCTGCAGCTGCTTCAGAGTTAATCACAGATGGGATTACACTCGGGCTCACTAGTAAGGTTTCCATGAAAATGTAGCCTTGGTTACAAGTGTGTCATTCAATCACTGGAATAGTGGAAAAGGTTTTCTAGGACTTGGAAGCGGGGCAGGACACACTGTAGCCAGCTTGCAGTTCTGTATTTGCAGTCATGGAATCAATATTCTGTGATATACCGGCCTCCTGTCACCCTAACTGACTTGCGGCTGCAAGGTGCACGGATGGAGTCGTTTTTGTTCTGAATCGAAGCAGTTGAACAACGGTTCAGACAATTTCTAACTGTATCAGTGAACATTGTTCTATATAAATGACATAATTTAACCCTGTGAAAGGTAATGGTCAGAGATGTATAGTTGAGGTCCAGAGAGTCCAGACCAAGATTTTGTTTTAACCAATCAGTTGAGTACTCAGTGACTGTTTATTGGGTGAGCTTTCCAAAGCCTTAACAATATTTCATTCGTAGTTCTATCTTACGAACTTACAAATGACGTAGCGTTAAGAAGGTATGGGAAATTCACCCTGTTCTCAACTGATTGGTCGAAACAAAAGCTTGGTCTGGATTTTTTGTTCTTGGACCTGAACTATCCTCCTCTGGTGATGGTGATTCATGGCACAGTTACTCTCCTCACTTTTTTGACTGGTATCAGTGCACCTCCCAGCCACCTCTGCTGTGTTTAGTTTAATTTGATTGCCTGCCACCCACCAGCTGACACTAGAGTCCAGCAAAGTACAGATCATTAATTTGTTTTAGTTAATACGCTTGTGTTAACATACATCCATATAGTCAAAATCATGGAAACCCCTAATATTACATGAATGTCAAGGATCTCTTAAGTCTGGCCGCTTTGTCTTCATAACAGCTTCAGTCCTTCTTAGAGCGTTGTCATACACATCCTGAACAGTGTGCAGTAGGATATTTTATTCTCCGTCTGGAAGAAAAGCCTCTGGTTCTTTGGGGATTTGTGGAGGTTAAAATCTACTTCACACTCTTCTCTTTAGAATGTAGGGTGAGTGAAGAGGTGACTCATCAAACCATGTGACTCATCAAACCACGCTGCTTTCCCCCATCACTCAGGGCTTTGGCTTTTGCATTATGTATCTCTGTGTTGCCTTTGGATGGTAACGGCATAAAAATACTGGGATTGAGCCATTTCACTTTCACTCTTGTTACTGTTGCACTGGGCTCCGCCTCCCGCACACAGCTTTGACATGACAGCTTGGGCTCCGCCTCCCGCACACAGCCTTGACATGACAGCTTGGGCTCCGCCTCCCGCACACAGCCTTGACATGACAGCTTGGGCTCCGCCTCCCGCACACAGCCTTGACATGACAGCTTGGGCTCCGCCTCCCGCACACAGCCTTGACATGACAGCTTGGGCGCCGCCTCCCGCACACAGCCTTGACATGACAGCTTGGGCTCCGCCTCCCGCACACAGCCTTGACATGACAGCTTGGGCTCCGCCTCCCGCACACAGCCTTGACATGACAGCTTGGGCTCCGCCTCCCGCACACAGCCTTGACATGACAGTTTGGGCTCCGCCTCCCGCACACAGCTTTGACATGACAGCTTGGGCTCCGCCCCCTGTTCTTTCATCAAACCTCAAATGTTTGTAGATGTATACAAGGCCTAACTCTGCCAGTGACTAATGTTCAAAATAACTGTGTTTAAATCAGTGATTTCCCCAAGCACGATATGTATCTATTGACCTTTGGAAATGTGTAAAGCAGAGCTTTTTGAAGATGCCATAAATTCCCCGTTTTGATGGGATGTAAAGCACAGCTGTCACTTAGCACTTCCCCACTTATTGCTCAAATTTTCAGATACACACAAATGTTATATTTTTAATGGGCACCTAATGCAATGCTTTATGCAGCAAATGTTTTGTTTTATATTATATCTAATATTTCTCAACTCCAGTTAAATATCCACTGTTTTCCATCACCTTGCATCCAGCAGAGTGAGTCTGGAGGTTGAAAAGTGCCCTGGATGGGATGCCAGTGCAGCCCTCACATGCAGTCACATATCAACAGGTTAGGGAGACTCCCAGAGCACTTTGAACCATCGCCATTGAACACAGGGCTACATGCAGGAGTCATACTGGATGGTCCCAGGGAGAGATGGACACCCACAGCCAAGGTGCTATGCAGACACTGTGCCTGCCTGTCATGCATGTTCTTAAAGCGATACTGAGTACTGTGCAATACTGAGTACCATGGACAGAGTGCCACCCTTCAGCCACTGCACCTGCCTGACACAGAGGCTCTTAAAGCGATACTGAGTACTGTGCGATACTGAGTACTGTGGACAGCCACTGTGCCTGCCTGTCATACAGGCTCTTAAAGCGATACTGAGTACTGTGCGATACTGAGTACTGTGGACAGAGTGCCACCCTTCAGCCACTGCACCTGCCTGACACAGAGGCTCTTAAAGCGATACTGAGTACTGTGCGATACTGAGTACTGTGCGATACTGAGTACTGTGCGATACTGAGTACTGTGCGATACTGAGTACTGTGGACAGAGTGCCACCCTTCAGCCACTGCACCTGCCTGACACAGAGGCTCTTAAAGCGATACTGAGTACTGTGCGATACTGAGTACTGTGCGATACTGAGTACTGTGCGATACTGAGTACTGTGGACAGAGTGCCACCCTTCAGCCACTGCACCTGCCTGACACAGAGGCTCTTAAAGCGATACTGAGTACTGTGCGATACTGAGTACTGTGGACAGCCACTGTGCCTGCCTGTCATACAGGCTCTTAAAGCGATACTGAGTACTGTGCGATACTGAGTACTGTGGACAGCCACTGTGCCTGCCTGTCATACAGGCTCTTAAAGCGATACTGAGTACTGTGCGATACTGAGTACTGTGGACAGCCACTGTGCCTGCCTGTCATACAGGCTCTTAAAGCGATACTGAGTACTGTGCGATACTGAGTACTGTGGACAGCCACTGTGCCTGCCTGTCATACAGGCTCTTGAAGCCAGAGTGAGTACTGCGTACATCTGTTTGAGGTTCACGTGATTTCATTTTCAGCAGTCCAAAGGCATGCGATTAGCCAATTAGCATCTCTAAATTTCCCACGGTGTGTGTGACAGACAGTTAATAACAGCAGCAATGAATGTATGTGTCCATGATTTCCACCTTCAGCCACTGGGGGAGGGTGTGTGTTTACTTACAGTGTGCCTGAGGTACTGGGGGGGGGAGTCCAAGCACACTTCTCTTGGTTCTTGACAAGCATGACGGGGAGGGTGGCATGCTGGGGGGGGGGCGCAGCTCTGGCTCTGGGCTTCACAAAGCAAGTTGCTCCTTCTCTCTTCCTTACCTCGGAGTGAGTGTGCTCTGTACAGGCCCACGGGGAGGGAGCCATGCCCACACGGACTCATGCCCACCGCCTGTCAGCTGGGCATTGTTGGGACGCTGTCACTGTTTCCTCTATGTCCTGATGAATCCTGTGAGGCCCCACCATACCCAACTGCACTCTGACCTCAAGCTGCATTTTGTGAGAGGCTGCTGGCATTAACTGCCCCCCCCACCCCACCCCCCCTTTAGACATGCATCGCACCAGTCAACCTCGGCCCCCCTGAGAGCCCTGAGTGGTGCAGCCCTGCAGGCCGAGCACAAGGTCTGACGGAAGTGAGCAGTAGGAGTTTGCTGTTTTAATGACTTCAAATTCCAGTGGAGCCTAAATGCTGACTTGAGGTCACAGCCCGGGCAGTGGGGGGGCGACTCATCAGCTGTTCCTCTTTACAGCCTCCCTGCTGTACCCCCCCAGCCTACACCCACCTACTTATGGGCTGCTGGCCCACATGGGGGCCTCCGCCCCCCTCCACACCACGTGACAGTAAAGCACCTCCAGGAACCCTTCCTTCTCCAGTGTAAAAGGGGGCTGTATGTCGTCCGGCCAAGAGGCTGTCCAAGCCCCGTTTGATAAATATCATGCAAACTGATGAGTCAGTCGCTTTCTCTGGGCTTTGCTTGGTAAAGAACAAGAATGATTTATTATTCAGATGAGCTGTCTCAACTCGCAGTGCGTAATGCTGACTTTGCATTTCCCTTGGCTGTGGGCATGTAGCCCTGTGGGACACAACAAGACACACACACACCAAGGGAGACACACACACAGCAAGACACACACACCCACACCAAGGGAGACACACACACCCACACCAAGGGAGACACACACACAGCAAGACACACACACACACACACACCAAGGGAGACACACACACAGCAAGACACACACACACACAGCAAGACACACACACACACCAAGACACACACACACACACCAAGGGGGAGACACACACACAGCAAGACACACACACACCAAGGGAGACACATACAGCGAGGAACACACACACACCAAAACACACACACACACGCAGCAAGACACACAGAGCAAGCATATACACCAAGACATGCACACCAAGCACACACCGGTGCATCAGTCCAAGTGATCGTAATGCACTTAAAATAAATCTGCTATTCTGAGAGCAGACAGCAGCAGCATCTGGAGGTGAGTGTGCAGTTACACCTGGAGAATCACGCTGGTTCTGTGGAGGCTGCACATTAAACAGGGAAACCAAAGACACTGGCTTTCCGCTCTAGCCTGCCCACCCTGGTGTGTTTCCTGCAGAATTCAACTGCATCAGCATTTCACTGGAGACATTAACAGAGTGGCCAGCAGATCCTTGGCTTGTGTTACTGATGGATATATGTTATATAAATTAATAGGAAAAAAAATAAATCAAAAATAATTTCATTCATGTTGATGATTGGCAGTTTAAGGCCATTGCCTGATGTCTGCCACAGCTGTGACGGAGCTACGGCTTGTCAGAGACGATCAGCTGCGTTTCTTCATTATATGTGATGTGTGTGTTTTGGGGGGTTGAGGGGGGTCAGCAGGGTGGGGCTACCCCCCCTTTGGAGCTGGACAAGCACTGAGCCTCGAGACACACAGATCTGTCGTAGGAGAAGCCTCTGCTGGTTCGGCTTTGCTGGCAGGACTGAGGGGGCCTGATTGACCCGGAGACACCAGGGACGTCACATGGGATGACAGCATACGGGCCCCCAGGGGAGGAGCTGAGCAGGAGCCCCCTGAGAGTCATCCTCAGAGTCCCGATGACGTAAGGGAACATGCAGAGGGATAGTCTGCACACACAAACAGTGCCAAAATTGGGCAGGTGTGTGGATGCTTCCGCGCGATCTGACCCCTTGATGTTCTCACACTCAGATGACATTACATCTTACTCTGTACTGAGTTATGACCAAATATGAGGCGGGATTTCAAAGTTTGTGGAAGCAGAGACCAGTTCATGGTGTAGGAAACGCAGCTGGGACATTAGCTGAACAGCGTAATTTCTCTGCTCTTTCTGGGAGCTCATGCCAGCCACTGGATGCCTTCACCACCCTGATGATGTTTTCTAGTTTGATTACTGAGGCTGGACGACTTCTCAGCATAATAAAGCCCTTTTTCTGACAGAAGGAGTCAAGCAGGATGATGAAGTATATAAAGTACATAACCGTAACGTGCTATTGTGCCCATTACATAACAATGTTCAAATCCCATAATAAGCTACACTGTTCCATGTGCATTCTAGTGTTTGTCAGTGTGCAGCAAATCATGCTGAGGAGAGTAGCTGAACTAATTAGCACAGCTGCATAATTAAACAGGGAAATTACTCCAAATGCCTTACGGCTTCCCTAGTACCCTGAGCTGTGAAAGGTCAGCAGGTCTTGCTGTGAAACATGTTCTGCCTTGCAAGAAGATACCCAGAGCCTCATATGTGTGTCATCTGTCTGAAGGTTTGGTACAGAAGAGGAAAGGATCACTGAAGATTTGCACTTCTGAAGATTTAAAAAATACATTTTATTTTCAGAAATGGACAAAAAAAAGCATTCACCTCCAAAGCTGTGCTCTCTGATGATTAGCATCTGTGGTAAAGCTTGCAGAGTTTTGTTGCACATGTACAATAAGAATAAAGACATCCGTCTCATCAGCTTCAGATAACTAATACATTTTTAAATAGCTTTGAAGTATTTTAATTTCTAAATCACAAAAGTACAAGCATTTAATGCTGAATTTATGGTATGTGTTCAGTATTACCTGTCAGATTTAAATTAGCCTACTGTTTCCTCACGTCTGGCGTTTGTCTTCCTGGAAATGCACGGCCCGTGCTGCTCAGAGGAACCTGCCCCCCCCCCACGCGGAGAGCTGCTTCTCATGCACCTTTGTGGAATTTTGGGACAGGTTCCCAGTTATCCCTGGGAGGAATGGAAGTATATTTTCAGCGTAGAGTGTCACGGCTGAAGCTCCAGTTAGATAGCTCAGAGTTGTTAAAATCTTATCTAGCTCTGATTTAAAGGAACCCAGGGTTTTAGCTTCCGCCACACTAACAGGAAGACTATTCCATACTCTAACTACACGCTGTGTAAAGAAGTACTTTCTTAAATTCAGTTTAAAATGTTTTCCAGCTAATTTCCACCTATGGCCACAAGTTCTTGCATTTAAAATAATATTAAAGTAGCCGTTTGCCTGAACAGCATCCAGACCTGTTGGAATCTTATATACCATAAGTATATGCTGTTTGAATATGGGTGTCATATTAGCATGCTTCCAATCAGAAGGTACCACACCAGTAGATAAGGATTTCTGGAATAGTAAAGTTAAAGGTTGGCTAATAATGTCCCTCATCTCTTTTAAAACTATAGGTAAGATGCCTTCAGGACCCTGCGATTTATTTATTTTGAGCTTAGCTAGGCTTTGTACCACATGAGCCTCAGTTACAGTATACATATATTGGTCATAGACGCTGTATTTGTACTAAATGGTGGTAAGTTACTCATGTCCTCTACTGTGAACACCCGAGGAAAAGAATCATTAAACTCATTTACTATATCAATTTCATTTTCAATTATAAGGCCCTTACCATCCTGCAAATTAGTGATTAGCCCTTTTCCTCCTGACTTTATTCTTAATTTCCTTAGTAAACCACCCTGGCTGCAGTTTTCTAGATTTAGTTTTGCTGGAATCAGGTAGGAAGTCCTTCTGCACTTGCAACAATGTGCTTTAAAAAATTCCCATGCCTCTTCAACAATTTTGCTATTTAATTCCATCCAGTTTCTAGTTTCAGTCTCATACCATTAAAGTTAGCCTTCCTAACATTGTATTTTTTGTTTTGGACTTTGCTCTTGTTTGAGTGAGAAAATGTTATGTGTACATAACACAGCATACAGTGTCAGCCAGTATCAGTCACGCACATTCTGACATGATCAACCGAAGGATAATCTTTAGAAATACTGCACAGCAGGTCCTGGGTTAAGTGAAGCGTCCTGTCAAGTGTGTGTGTGTGTGTGTGTGTGTGGGTGGGGGGGGGGGGTCGGCCACATGGCTACGAACCTGAACGAAGCGTCCTGCCAAGTGTGTGTGTGTGTGTGTGTGGGGGGGGGGGGGGGGGTCCAGTCACATGGCTGAAACCCGAACGAAGCGTCCTGCCAGGTGTGTGTGTGTGTGTGTGTGTGTGTGTGTGGGGGGGGGGGGGGTCCAGTCACATGGCTGAAACCCGAACGAAGCGTCCTGCCAGGTGTGTGTGTGTGTGTGTGTGTGTGTGTGTGGGGGGGGGGTCCAGTCACATGGCTGAAACCCGAACGAAGCGTCCTGCCAGGTGTGTGTGTGTGTGTGTGTGTGTGTGTGTGTGTGTGTGTGTGTGGGGGGGGGGGGGGGGGGTCCAGTCACATGGCTGAAACCCGAACGAAGCGTCCTGCCAGGTGTGGGGTGGGATCCATGACAGCTGCGGATACAAAGTCTGTGCTGTTAACATAAAAAAAACATTAACTAAAGTGACAACTATTCACTCTGAGCCCAGAAGGTCGCAGTACTGACTAGCTTGTGGTTATAGAAAAAGATGTGATGAAACAGATGAAATGGTATTTCAGAATCTCCCATTGTGTGTATGTGTGTGCCCTCTTGTGGACTGGCATCCCGTCCAGGGTGTCCCCTGCCCTGTGCCCTCTGATGGACTGGCATCCCGTCCAGGGTGTCCCCTGCCCCGTGCCCTCTGATGGACTGGCATCCCGTCCAGGGTGTCCCCTGCCCCGTGGCCTCTGCTGGACTGGCATCCCGTCCAGGGTGTCCCCTGCCCCGTGCCCTCTGATGGACTGGCATCCCGTCCAGGGTGTCCCCTGCCCCGTGCCCTCTGATGGACTGGCATCCCGTCCAGGGTGTCCCCTGCCCCGTGCCCTCTGATGGACTGGGATCCCGTCCAGGGTGTCCCCTGCCCCGTGCCCTCTGATGGACTGGGATCCCGTCCAGGGTGTCCACTGCCCCGTGCCCTCTGATGGATTGGCATCCCATCCAGGGTGTCCCCTGCCCCGTGCCCTCTGATGGACTGGGATCCCATCCAGGGTGTCCCCTACCCCGTGCCCTCTGATGGACTGGGATCCCGTCCAGGGTGTCCCCTGCCCCGTGCCCTCTGATGGACTGGGATCCCGTCCAGGGTGTCCCCTGCCCCGTGACCTCTGATGGACTGGGATCCCATCCAGGGTGTCCCCTACCCTGTGCCCTCTGATGGACTGGGATCCCGTCCAGGGTGTCCCCTGCCCCGTGCCCTCTGATGGATTGGCGTCCCGTCCAGGGTGTCCCCTGCCTTGTGCTCTATGGGACAGGCTGCAGGCATCCTGTAATTGACTAGAGGTTGGAAGATGGATGAATGATTGATGTTTTGTGCAAACCTTTGAGCGCCCTTAATGATCGAATACCTGATAGATAAACCGGCTATAAATGATACCTATAGACTCATGTATTGTTTAGTTATCTGCAGCCAAGCAGTGGCTCACCCTATAATCCCACACCATGAGCAATTTTAGCATTCTTAAAGGTGGGGAGCATAATTAATATAGAGGGGCCGACCTTATCATTACCCAGTGATATTGTGGCTCAGCACTGTGACTAAAGTGCAGTAGACAAGCGATTCCACCGGTTTTCTTTTTCAGACTCTCCACTCAGGCCACCTACTTGGGATTATCTGCTCCCCCTCCTGTCCCTAAACAAGGTCCAGGCCCCACAGTGCAGGAAGCTGAAGCTGAAGCTGCAGGATGGACTCCATCAGCAGTGGCACAAATGAGGAGCAGCACTTTACAGGAGTTACCCAGCTGGCCGACCCCAGACCATATCTGCACCTGTCAGACTAGCTCCTTCTGCAGCGATGCTCAAACACACTCTGAACGGTGGATGAAGGAAAGGTGAGAGAAACCTGCCTTGCTGACACAGTGAGCAGGAGAAGTGCGACGGCATGTGAGCACTATTACCTGGAAAAATTAGAACCGGCTGAACAAAAGGAAAACGTGAGAGGAATACATTTGATAAAAGGCGGAGTGTAACCTAGACGAGGAGATTCTAACGTAACACTGAAACAAGATATACATGGGATGGCATATGAAAGGTATATATTTTAGTATTATACTCTAATACTGACTGTCAGCAGATATTTAAGCCTTGGTAATATGCATATTCAGATGGATGGTACCCGTGTAAATAATGGATGGTACCCGTGTACCTGATGGATGGTACCCGTGTAAATAATGGATGGTACCCGTGTACCTGATGGATGGTACCCGTGTAAATAATGGATGGTACCCGTGTACCTGATGGATGGTACCCGTGTAAATAATGGATGGTACCCGTGTACCTGATGGATGGTACCCGTGTAAATAATGGATGGTACCCGTGTAAACGATGATTGGTACCCGTGTAAATAATGGATGGTACCCGTGTAAACGATGATTGGTACCCGTGTACCTGATGGATGGTGCCCGTGTAAACGATGGAGGATGCCCATGTAGATGCACCTTCTGTCAGAAAACATGTGCAATTAACAAAAGCTACAGAACATCTCCATTCTCTACCTGAATATTTACAATAGTTAATATAACTTTTTTTTACACAGTATATAATTGTTTCCCTTAATCACTCCTCATGCATACAAAACACTTCAGAAAAATTATTTGCAATAGTAAAATATTTCTGACATTCATTCACAGTCGCTAAGTTCCGTAATGGAAACATGACATTATTGACATTTCCTTCCAAACTGGGTCTTTCATACATTTTCTCAGTCAATACGCAAAGCAAAGCGCGTGATGGACTGGGCACATATATGCTGTTATGTACTTCGTAGCATTTAGTATCATGTGTTTGTCTCCATCTAGTGGGGAAATAGACGAAGTCGAATTAATAGACCATCCAACCATCTTCTAATACCCTGATTAGGGCACAAGACCCGGAATGGGACTCCAGTTCAAAGCAGGGGGCATAGATCCACAAGGGGCAACTTAGAGACGCTAATCAGCCTGACTTAGTTATTCAACTGAGAGAAAACTGGTGTACCACCACTTTACTTTCGCAGAACAGAGAGAAGTAGGGACTCTATAATTGGATATAATAATAATAATAATAATAATAATAATCATGTAATAGCCAAATGTAGTTTCCAAATTTACCACTTTAAATTTTTACATAGATGCTCTGATATACCTACAATGTACTATGATATATCTACAATTTAATGTATAACTAGATATATAATACACCGTTATCTACCTGCCAGACGTGGTGCTTCCACACTAGAAATGAATAAAGCATTTTCCTCGGGCGTTAGGTTTCCGTCTACTGCCTTACGTTAACTGTCGTAAAACGCCGCCTGGTAACTGCACTGACATTCATTGCAGCACTCCTTTCCGGCAGTGAGAGCAGGAAGCGAAGAGGGCAGGCGAAACCCGACAAGAGCAGAACCGAGATACCAGAGGAAATTACTTGTTTATTTTTGTCTTTACACGTACAGCTAAGGCTTTAGTCGCAGACTGCTTACTGTAAAGTTTTATACGCGCTGATTTTCATTCGTCTACATTTTATCTGAATGAAGTGGAATGGCTGAAGTGCCGTCTGGGCCTAGTAGCGCATTGCCTGCATCCCCGGCTGAAATGCTACCCTTCGCTGGGAGTGGATTTGTAGGGTGCGTGGAATCGGAGGATCGGGTGTGCGGGCGAGCAGATACTTCAGCTGCAGTGACAAGACAATCACAGACGTGTGATGGGAAAGGAGCGAATAAAACGAACCGGAATCATCTGTTTTCCCTCTCGGCAGCCGTGCACTTCCACACACATACGCAGCCGCAGCAGCTGAACGGCTTAATCGGCAGCACAGAGGACGACCCCCTCGTCATCCACCACAACGACGTCCACAGTAATCCTAATACTCATCATCCGGCTCACAGAACGCCCGACTGCGCAGGAGATCCTTCGATGCTCGGCGAGGGCAGGGAAAGCAATGTAGAGAACAACAATTTTTGCGACAGAAATAGTACCAGTCAAGAGTACAACTCGTGTTCAAAAAGCACTTCCTCCCATTCAAACAACAACATAAAGAATATGCCGACTATTTCTAGGACTGATGGCCGCCCAAGCAAGCTCGTTGTTGGAGACGGGGTGGTTAGGACTGATAACCTTACATCTATAGACAGAAAGATAACGGAGGATGGAGAGGAAGCCGAAGTACGACGGGCCGACGTGGAGTCGGATACGGGGAACACGCCTGTGTTGGACATGGAGAGACTAAGCCTAAATTCTCTGCCTGATCGAGGAGGGCAGGGCGACGACGACATCCGATACGTACGATACGAGTCGGAGTTGCAGATGCCAGATATAATGAGGCTAATCACCAAGGACTTGTCCGAGCCCTATTCCATTTACACATACAGGTACTTCATACACAACTGGCCGCAACTCTGCTTTCTGGTACGTATGTCCTCCACCCGGTCCTTCGCACTCGGGAAAGCATAGGGAGAAGTCATCCCCTTTGAGCAGTGTAACATTAGTGAAAACAAACAGCGTGTTTGAATTTTTAAAGGTCGTTTTATGTGTCCATTTAACAAATTTCTATATTATAATTGTTCATACTTGCAACAGATATCTGACGTCTTTAACCAGGATTGGTAATCGCTCGCTTACAAAATAATACAGATGACGCAGGCTAACATTGATATAAGTACAAAGATTAAACTGTCATGCCTTGAGGATTTCTGCCGTGGCCTAACACGTAGTCAGAGATTAAATTTCACTATAGTAGCTTGTGAAGCTATGCTTTAGCGCATTGCACATGCACGGCCTGATAGCGCTAACATTATACGTTCCCGATCTCGTGCGTTCGCAGTGGTGGTTGTTCTTGTGTGTTCTGTGCTTATTGGCGCAGGTTGTGTCTAAAGCATCGCCCTGGCATTCGTTGTGGCTCACACCTGCTCCTTACTGGGAAAAGTGTGTGTGACTGGTCATACACTCAGTGTATCTCCCAATAGTTCTGTGGTTTTCAGCCTTTGCTTTGATGTTCCCTGGGTAATCTCTGTATTTTCTTCCAGCATTATTCTCACTATTGTTTTAAGTTAATTCCCAGTTAATGCACTTTAGCTGTCATTGCAATCTTGTTAAATGAGACATAGCACATTCTTTGTTGAACTGTTATTGATAAGCTAAGCTGATAGGAAAAAAGACAGTGAACTATTAATGCTTTAGGATTGAAAGTATCGTTTATTTATGAAAACATACACTTCAGGCTTGTATTGTATTAATGGTGCTTTTTATTAACTGAAAACGACTGGCTTAGAAAACTGGTGGGAACAAAATTAAGCATCTCCACACGGGAAGGTGTGCAGGACCAGAAGCGAATCCTAGGGGCCAAAGTCCGCGTACCCCGATTACCCAGCTAACCCCACTTACCCCACTTACCCAGCTAACTCCGATTACCCAGCTAACCCCGATTACCCTGTGTACCTCCTGGGCATGTTTGTGTTTGAAAAGAAGTTGTCTGCAGGTGCACAGCAAACAGATGAACAGTCAACAGGTGGAGGGATTGATAGGTTTTTAAATTAACCAGCACATTCTAAAACACTTCAATGACAACTGTGTGTAATGTGGTCTTTTGTCCAAAAACTCATTCTGATTTTTTTCTGTTGACTTTTTTGAAACCGTAACAGTCTAAAACCACTTTGTGCCATTTGCAAAAGTAATTATTGTATTTTAGAGGAACCACAAATATGAAGACTGCTAGTTCTTTACTGCATATTTAAGCTGGTCCGTATATTAAAACGAAAGCGGAGGTAGATATGCCCTGTGTTGGACAGTCATAATGCCTGCCAAATACCAAATACCTACATCCCAAACTAAAGACTTGCTTAGGTAGGTACAGTGCACATCCTGTGAGTTCCAGTTAAAAAATGCATAAATGTAGGTGGATAATTAGTTTTTCACATTAACCTGTGGATGAAATGAAGGAAGCCGTTTGAGATGTTTTTATCAAATTCATATGCATTTTGCTTAATACATTTTACTGCATTCTGCTGGTGAATTACTTTGTGTAGGTAACTGGTTCAGTTTGATGGTGATTTATCTGGCAATGGGTTTCAAGCAAACTCCAGTAATGTTGGGGATAAACCTTACATAAACCATTCAGGAAAAGTTTGTTTCACTCTGAATGCCCAACTTTGCTGGTTTCGGCAGTATTATGCCACAGGTAATCTGTTTGGTTCCCTTGTTTAATGACAGCTTAATGAGCATCCAGTTGCCTGTTATTAGTGGAACTGCAGGCTGTTGTGGCGGAGTTTGCGTATGATCGCTAACATTGGGTGATACTGGCTGTGCCCCGTCATCGGCTGGCTTGTTTGTGCTCCTCAGGCTATGGTGCGTAGCGAATGTGTGGGCGCCATTGTGTGCAAACTGGACATGCACAAGAAGATGTTCCGTCGGGGCTACATCGCAATGCTCGCTGTGGACTCCAAGTATCGCAGGAAAAGCATTGGTGAGACCTGACACCCTTTGTGCAGATCCAACCCGTGACCAGGAGGGGTGCTGTCTGGTGCGCCTGCCCTGCCTCTTTTGACATGGGATATGCGGCTCTGTTTCAGGTACTAATTTGGTCAAGAATGCGATCTATGCCATGGTCGATGGCGACTGCGATGAGGTACGAATCCCCGTCACTCTGAGGGCTTGTTCCCATGTAACTGTCTCTGTGTTGCTGTCACATAGGAATAACAATAGTACTTTACTATAAGTTGGATTTTTGTGTTTCTGTAAGATTGGGTCTTATTTCTTAACAGGCTAGTTGCTGTGTGTCATTTAAAAGCATCTTTGTTTTTCTTTTTTGTGCTGCAGGTAGTGCTGGAAACTGAGATCACCAACAAGTCAGCGCTGAAACTCTACGAGAATCTGGGCTTTGTGAGGGACAAGCGCCTCTTCCGCTATTATTTAAATGGGGTGGATGCACTACGACTGAAACTGTGGTTGCGCTAAACCCCCACCCCACCACCCCTGCAGGTTTTTTTTTTTCCTCGCCCTCCTCACCCCACCCAGCCCCCACCGCCACTCTCACACCAGCCTGGACTCAGGTTCACGGAACAGAATTCTTAACCAACAACAAATGGAAAATGGAAGCTAGGAATTTAATTAATAAAAAAAGACTCAACGCAGACTTGCTAGGTGAGACGTTCAAAGTCGCACTGGAGGTCGGGGTCTGTGAAGTTGCCCATACAGAGTTCAACATAAAAGACGCAAAAGGTCATACAATCAGACTGATGTGGGCAGCAGCGGAACAGATGGGCCCTTTTTACTGCTGATTTTACAAACTCCAGTAATGAGAAGAGGGAACTACATAGAATACAAAGCAAGTGATAAGAAAAAGTTAATATCATGGAATTTATTTTTATTGCATTTTTTCATTTTTATCCCTTGAGCTGAAGTGTGTGCGTGAGGGAGGTGAGTATGCGAGTGTGTGTTTACAGAGATGTGGGCCAGGTATTAGTTCCATTGCAGTGTGTGTTTGTTTCTACGTGTTTGAGATCCCTTTGGAATGGTGCTCTGTTCTCGACGTCCTTCTGTCTGCTCTGGTTGATGCAGTTAGCAGGTACACCTGAATTCTTGTGGTCCTAAGATTCAGAGGGAAATTCTACAAATACTCTGTAAATGTTCTACTTTTTTGATGGACATGACCAAGTAGAATGAGAAAACTGCAAACACATTATTCTGTATACCGTGGCCAGCTAATGGAATGTTTAACAAAACAAAATCAAATAGAATATTGTTTTGAGATCACTCTTTGGTGTGCTCCATAAATTGTCCCTTTGAATGAATTTTACTTAATCAGTGGTGTGGGTTTTTTCCCTCTTTTTAATGGCTGGTTGGAAATGCATTTAGGATCAAGGAAGGTTACATGTCATACTGAATCTGGAAATAAGCAGGAACTGTGCGTGTCTGCAGCGGTCGCTGTCTCTGGGAGCTGGTTGTGGTTCCAGCATCTATGTTGTTTTATGGTTGCGTTTTGATCCTCTACTACCTCTTGATCTGATCTTTTCTCCATGAGAGCAAACAAACATCTCATTGCAGAGGTGCCCCTTCCTCTTTAAATTGCCCTGCTCTGTACTGTGTTATCCTCGCGTTCCCAGTCAGTTTATGGTGACCTGCTGTGGATGCAGGATACACCACATTGAAAAGTTCAAGTATTAAAACTAAGAAGAAAATATGTGCACATGAATGCATTCTAATCCTGGCAAATAAAAAAAAAAAAAGATTATGCATTGAAGTCTCCTTTGAATTTTTTTTTCTGTAGTGTGTTAACTAAGGTTTACATTTCAGAATTAAAGCATTTCTTTAATTCTTTGTATGTTTGTGTGTGTGTGTGTGTGTGTGTGTGCCAAGAAGTTTTGTGAGACACATCAAATTTTTTTGTGAGACAGATCAAATGCTGGAGGAATGTGTGACATCTGTCAAGCATGGTGGGGGCAATGTGATGGTCTGGGGCTGCTTTGGTGATGGTAAAGTGGGAGATTTGTACAGGGTGAAAGGGATCTTGAAGAAGGAAGGCTGTGTCACTCCATTCTGCAATGCCATGCCACACTCTGTGGACGGCGCTGATTGGAGCTGATTTCGTCCTGCAGGAGGACAATGACCCAAACACAGCTCCAAAAACTGTGCAGGAAGTATTTAGGGAAGAAACAGCCAGCTGGTGTTCTGTGTATGATGGAGTGGGCAGCACAGTCACGGGATCTGAACTGTATTGAGCTGTTTTGGGAGCAGCTTGACCAAATGGTACGTAAGAAGTGCCCATCAAGCCAATTCAACTTGTGGGAGATGCTTCCAAAAGCACGAGGGGAAATCTAATCAGATTACCTCAGCAAACTGACATCTGGAATGGGCAAGGTCTACAAGGCTGTCAGTGCTGCAAATGGAGGACTCTGATGAAAGCAAAGTCTGAAGAACTCTATTTTAATTTCAAAAATGATTATTTCTAACTTTGCCAATGATGATTCCCTATTAATTTAGCTATATTTCCTATTCAATCTCACTTTATGTATTTTTCATGGAAAACATGGAAATTTCTAAGTGACCCCAAATTTTTGAACGGTATAGTAGATTGGTACTTTGGAACATGAACTTAATTCGTTCCAGAAGGCTGGTTGAGTTGCAATTTGATCAAGGTCCTAGTCAAATTTCCCCATAACGAATAATGTAAATGGGTCCTTATGCTAGATTTTCCCTGACCGACCGGTTCGAGGTCCAAATCGGGAGAATTGAACATGTCTCGCCCCAAGTAGGTTTTAGCAGGAACGGTTGAGTTCCAAGATTTTAGTCGAAGTACTAATAAAAAAAAAATTGGCAAACCCGTTCGATGTCCAAACTAGTCAAGTTAAGAGGCGTTCAAGTTCCAAGGTTCCACTGTACATGCTTAGGAGAACAATGTTTTGTAATATCCTGACATTTCATTTTATGCTTTACAGTGGTAGTATTTTTTTTTTTGTTTTTCCATAATATTTTCTCTATATGCCACAACTTGATAAAATGACTAGTGCAAATGTAATAATGTGGAATTGAAAGATCCACATTTTCCACAATTCACCTTTTTCTGTGCATATATTCATTGAAAATGTTTACTTGTTTAACTTCCTACCAAATCGGCTATATTGTAGCATGTTGACCATTCCTTTGTAGTTTCCTGTTCTTACACAACCTGAGGTGGCACCATTACAGAACCAACCCCCCAAAACTAACTGGAAGCACAGGTATCATGCGCTCATACAATCCTATAGATTCCCAAAGTTATATGGCAACATTGCATTTGAATATATACCATATGATCCGTGTGACACATCACAAGGGTATTATCCTAAATTTGATTTTCAAATGAAAATCAAAGTCATGTTTTACACATTCCAGTTGAGTTAAAAAAAAAATAATACAATTTTAGCATCAATCAGGATATCCATCCATTTTCTGTAACCGCTTGTTCTTTTCAGGGTCACGGGGAGTCTGGAGCCTATAGGCACAAGGCAGGGAACAGCACAGGACGGAGCACTCGGCCCTCTGCAGGGCACAAGGCAGGGAACAGCACAGGACGGAGCACTCGGCCCTCTGCAGGGCGCAAGGCAGGGAACAGCACAGGACGGAGCACTCGGCCCTCTGCAGGGCGCAAGGCAGGGAACAGCACAGGACGGAGCACTCGGCCCTCTGCAGGGCGCAAGGCAGGGAACAGCACAGGACGGAGCACTCGGCCCTCTGCAGGGCCCAAGGCAGGGAACAGCACAGGACGGAGCACTCGGCCCTCTGCAGGGCCCAAGGCAGGGAACAGCACAGGACGGAGCACTCGGCCCTCTGCAGGGCCCAAGGCAGGGAACAGCACAGGACGGAGCACTCGGCCCTCTGCAGGGCACAAGGCAGGGAACAGCACAGGACGGAGCACTCGGCCCTCTGCAGGGCGCATTGACACAGGCAATCTGGTAACTCCAGTTAACATCAGCATGTTTCTGGACTGTGGGGGAAAACCCCACAATGACAGGGGGAGAAACATGCACACTCCACATACACGGAGCCACGGCAGAGACTCGGACCCTGGTCCCAGAGGTATAAGGCAACAGTGCCAAACACTGCACCACTGTGCCACCCCTAGCAATCAAAATATACAAGAACCAAAGAAGTGCAGTTAGGCTTACATGGCATCTCTGACATGCTCATAGTGTCTGAATGCGGGTTGTGTCGCATGTCTGTGGCTGACTGGTTATCTCACTTCAGACACGCCATATGCTCCCTAACGCTGCTCAGAATAAGTGACTGGAAGCTGGATTGAATGATTTTCATCTAACATTATCATTTCATTCTATACTATTTTATTTTTCAAAAAAATTCCTAAAACAAATAACCCTGCTGTCTCCCAGGGTTTGTAGCCTTCTTACCCCCCAAGCAGAAGAATATCCCATGGCTCTGCTGTGCATGGAGTATGTCTGGAGTATGTCTCGGCAAGATCGGATGCTGAACGGCATCCGCTGAAGAAATAAAAGTGTAAATGTGATGTGTATGAGGTGCTGACTCTGGCCATCTGTGGGTAACATTCCACTCACACCCAGGATATGTTGATGAAGCCCCTCGAAAGCAGGGCGCAGTTTGGAATGTAAGGTGGGTCACATGACATCTCTTCCTTCACAGCACTGTCAAGCTAAAAGAAAATGGACTTTTTTTGCATCTGCTTTAAGAAGGTCATTATGAATGAATGAATGAAAGTTACATTTATATTGCGCTTTTGGAAACACCCAAAGTGCTGTGCAGAACCAATGGGGAGCCACTTCAGCCACCACCACTGTGCAGCACCCAGCTGGATGATGCGACGGCAGCCATTCTGCACCAGTACGCTCACCACAGAGTAGCTAAGGGGCAGGAGAGAATTCACCAGTTAGATACAGGGGATGATTAGGAGGCCAGATCTGATAGGGCCACAGTGGGCAATTTTAGCCTGGACATCGGGGTACCACCCTTACAGTTTCGAAAGATGCCCAGGAATATTTTATGACCTCAGAGAGTCAGGACCTCAGTTTTTACGTCTCATCCGAAGGACGGAACCATTTTTACAGCATAGCGTCCCTGTCACTGCACAGGGACACTGGGATCCACACTCACCACAAGATGTGTTTCCCCTGTTAGCCACAGTGACCCTGTCACTGCACTGGGATCCATGCTGACCACAAGATGTTTCCCCTGTTAGCCACAGTGACCCCGTCACTGCACTGGGTGGTGTTTGGGTTAGCATGTTTGTTTTACTTTGTTTTGGCGTCTGGTACACCAATCACCCCGTTTGTGATGCCCCTAAGGATCACTGAAGAAAATCATGATGTCCATAGTAACGGAAAAAATACCACTGAGCAGAGAAACCAGCCGTGGGACCTTGGCAGTAGCTCAGTGGGCTAAGCTGCTGTGCTTATGATCAGAAAACTAGTGTTTTGAGCACTGGCCTTAGTGGAAGAGTCACATGTCTGTGGGCCCTTGACTGAGGCCCTTAACCCCCAGCTGCAGTGGTGCTCCACGCTAGCTGACCCTGCCCTGTATAAAGTACATGTAGATCTCCTTTGGAAGACCTCATGGGCTTACTACACCTTTGCAACAGTCCTCATTACAACCGTCTTGTAACTCGTTTTAGGGCACATTTTTGCTAACCAAGGTACAGCTCTGTATTACTAAGAAAGAAAGAAAAACATTGATAATGCTGAAAATCTGCAGCAAGACATGTTATATTTCATAAGCACTAACCAACTAAAGCCATGGAGGAACTTATGTTAACTGGTCAGTTCCAGGCCCAATATTATTTTATTTCCTAGATCTATGTACTTGCACTTGTCTTTAATGAGCTTCATCTTTCTTTATCCAAATTCAACTTCATATTTAGTCTTCACACCTTTCCTTTAGTTTATCATCTTTACTTCTACAAAATGGTAAAAATTTTAAGTGGTGCCACACAAATTGTTCACGTGATGATGGTAATGATTGTATTTATTAGGTGGTTATAACAACAGCGTTTTCCAAAGAATACAATTTTATATTTTTTTACATATGATGCAGCACACGTAACAAGAAATGTGCATCAAAGCTATACTACTTAATGGAAATAATCCAGCACTTGGGTTTTAAACACTAAAATAAGAATATTAATACATGGATATCAGAATGATATACATACGATTAAATCAAGTAATTGAATTGAACTAGTAGTTGCACAAGCCAGTCATGTCTCTTGACATGTGTGAAAATAAATCTATATGCATCCATTCCGAGAACGTGAGCGGAGTGGAAAGACTTTAGCGGGAGCAAAACCCACTCACATCTTGAAATAAATCATTTCTACTTGAATGTGGAATTGGCTACTCAGTCATTTTGATGCCAGGATATGGTTTAAGCTAAGATTAAAATACAATGCAGATTGTTTTCTTTTTTGGAGCGAGCGGTGAGCGATTTCATTGGAGCTGGGTGAAAACTAAATGGAGTGGGGAGCGATAATCAGCAAGGCCCGGTTTCTCGAAACGTTCTTAATGGTATGTCATTCGTAAGTTCTATCTTTTAACACAGAACTTACAAACAACGTAGCATTAAGAAGGTTTCGAGAAACCGGCCCTGCTCATTTTCACTCCCTGCTCCAGTCAGTTTTCACCCAGCTCCAAAGATATATCTCCCAGAGCGCTTTGCAGTGGCTGTGAGCGGGGGGAGCGCACCGCTCCGTGAACGATGATGAGCGGAAATTATCATGGATGCGTTCTGCTCACATGCTCTGCACCCGTCTATCATAAGCACTTTTCCAGTACAGGGTGAGGATGGGCCTCAACCGCCCTGCACACACAAACACACACCATCAAATACTACGCAAAGTATAAGGCTACAATGCTACCAAGAGCTACCTTCAGACTGGTTAATGTGACATTTTCTCTAAACAATGTCCCATGCCATCGGGTGCCACCAATCACAGGGCAAAGACAATCACACACCATGAACGTATTTAGAGACAAAGGTTTACCTAAACTTAATGTTCTTGAACTGCGAATAGAAACCAGAGAAGCCAAAGAAAATGGGGAGAGAATGAACGTGCCTCACAGAAAGAGCATGGAAATCAAATCCCTAAGAATAAATTACTTTTCAAAAAAAAATATATATAAATATTCATTTGGAATCGACTGTCATGAAGCCACCTATCAAAAAATACCACTGCTGGTGATTATGACTTGGAAATGTACAAACTTCTCTCATTTGCAATCATTGCTTTCCATTATTGTTATCATTATTAACCATCATTGACTATTTGCTTTCTTTACCGCAGTTTCAAAAAAAAAAATTTTAAGAAAGGAATTTCAAAGTGTATTTAGATCAGCACCAGTTAAAGCCCATTTGGAGCCTAACTTCAGAAACCCATTTTACTTTGTCTCAGACAGTGTGGCCTCTTGTTGCCTACTGGGTTGACCGACACCAATTTAATGACATTTGTTGTTCCTCTGTTGTACCCGTAAAAAAAAACTACTCACATCAATCATTTGTCGTTCTGATTTATAGTATTTTTCATATTGTGAAAAAGCCTACACTTTGTGAACACTGAAAATAAATATTTGGATATGAACAACCAGCAATTCTTGCAAAAGTCAGTGACATTTTCTTACACTCTTGATACAATTGCATTTTAAACTCTTTTTGCTATTTGAAAATTAGTTTTAACAGAAGATACAGCAATCCTGCGTGGGTGCACATCGCACGAAGCTCTTTTGATAAATCACAAATAAAAGGGACAAAGAAATGCTGGACATCAGAGCAATTAAACCCAAATCAAAAATGTTGCGAAAAACACAAAAATTCAAGCGCTCTTTAAGGGGAAAAAATATGAAGCACCATATGATAGCTGGAAACTGGACATATAAAACTGAATAGAGAGGTAAGGAGCATGCACTAATTACAGTGTGTAAGGAGCATGCACTAATTTCAGTGTGTTGCTACACCCACTACACCTCAGGGATGAGAACCTGAGTGCAGCCGTGTGGCAGGTGACACCTCAGCACCACACTAGTCCGAATTAACCAGTTTTTCCCAGTAGCTGGAGTGCCAACCCTGCCACCAACCCCCAAGTTTTTCCCTGTAAGTTGGAGGACTTCCTTATAGGACTGGATGTAGATTGTCGTCATACCCAGGATGAAGCATCCGCAGGTTAAGGACCTTGATCAAGGGCCCAATGGAGTAGAATCACTCAGGGAATTCACGGGACCTCAACCAGCAACCTTCCGATTGCTGGTACAGATCCCTAGCCTCAGAGCCAGATGCGTGAGAGCTTACAACCTTGCATTCCGTGTGAGTCTATCTTTCGGTGGCTAGCGATTCAGCATAACGCGAAATTAGGAACCACTTGCATTGCCGCGAAACACTATGAAAGCAGCCCAAAAACCCGTGACCTCCTAATATTTACCCGATACTGTATTTTCAAAATAGCTGAATTGATCAGGAAAACCCCGGACCTGGCAACTAGGAACAAAGTAGTGCGTTTTTTCCCTTAGGCCACTTAAAATTAATAAATTGTTTTACATGATTCAAACTTCTAAAATATTGGTGAGTAGGGGATTTTATATTGTTAGCGAAAAGACGAACGGCAACAGAGATACACTAAAACTAGAAAAGTTCTCAAACAGCTCGCGAAGGGTAATATTACTCGGTATATTGATGCTCTTTATTTTAATACCGTGGACCCACACACAATCTGACAAACGATAAAAACCATTGTCCGAGAAGCGTCAAATTGAAAAATCCGAGGCTGACATTCAAGATTTTTCACCCACAGTTTTTGAGGTGAAAAAACTGATTTTTTGAAAAATACAAAATATTAGAAAAATCGAGACGGCACCAAAAAATTGAGGCGGGCGGCCATGTAAAACAGTTTATTAATTTTAAGTGGCCTTAAACATTAAACAAATATTGATTGGCTGAAAAAAATCCTGCCCTCCATTGGTAGAAACCTCGTCATTTCTCTCCTTATTGGAGGATTTGCATGGGCGCCGAAAATCAAAATATACGCCCCCAGTAATTCAGGCGCCACTGACTTTATTAAGTTAATAGTATAATTGTACTATATCCATGACAAGAAACACCAAGTGAAGCGTGGAACTTCTAGTAAACCCTTTAACCACGTATATGTCAATACTGTTACTTCAGGAGCAAAACACCTAAATATATAGGAAAGTTACATATAAAACGTGATCATCCACAGATGCTTCCCGGTGCAGCAAATACATAATGTACATGTCCAAAACAACTCACACGAACATCCGCAAAATACCATACCATAGGCAACTCAAACGTTTATTACAAGCCTGATGGTATGGACGCACATATCAGTTACTTGAAATGTGTCAGGTCTAGATACAACTGCAATCCTATTTTCGCAACGTTAGACTTAGCTCTTTTGGAACAAAAGTAGGCGGCTCTTAAAAGAGCCTTTTGGTGGTTAACGAAAGTCTACGGCGCCAATTTACTTGGTCTTAGCCGGCTTCTCAGTCTTCTTGGGCAGCAGCACAGCCTGGATGTTGGGCAGCACGCCGCCCTGTGCGATAGTCACGCCGCCCAGCAGTTTGTTCAGCTCTTCGTCGTTACGAACGGCAAGCTGTAGGTGACGAGGAATGATGCGCGTCTTCTTGTTGTCGCGGGCAGCGTTACCAGCCAACTCCAGGATTTCAGCAGTGAGATACTCGAGCACAGCAGCCAAATAGACTGGAGCTCCAGCACCTACTCGTTCAGCGTAGTTACCTTTGCGGAGTAGTCTATGGACACGGCCAACAGGGAACTGCAAGCCAGCCCTGGAAGAGCGAGTCTTGGCCTTAGCCCGAGCTTTGCCACCAGTTTTGCCCCTACCGCTCATTTTGCTGCACTACACAGATAACTAAGAAATGACGATGCTTTACCCTCTGGGCTTCATCACTTATATGGCATACAGCCGTTTCATTGGCTACATGCATTCAAGGCAGAATATCCAATCAAAGTGAATAGACCGACCAAATGTTGAGCGGTGGCGCGGTGAAGCTGGAAGTTGATTTTTAGAAGAAAAAAAATGCTACGTATATACTGAGACTACGCATATTGGCTGGAACTCAAATATGTACAAAATACAGACATTTTGGTAAATTATTTCGTAAACGAAATAAATTCTGCGTTCTAACACACGGGAATGTGACAAACCGCTGGAATCGGAACAAAAACAACTGAGTTCTGAGTTCTACATTTCTAATTTGATACAGTTTAAAACACGCTGTACACATGCATTTTCAAAACAAAATCCATTAAAGGTGTCGCTATGTCAACGATAGATATAGAACGATTAGTAACTTCGTATACGCTTGCTTCATGAGGGGAATTTCTTCCCAGCATGCGAAAGTGTAGAAAGTACAGCTGTAATAGGACCAAAAAGTTAACAGTCGTGGGTATATAGATGTATATTCAGACTAAGTACGATGCATTTTTGAAGACGTGCAGTCATGGGGGTAATAGAATACACATTTTATGTTATTCATGTATCTATTTATCACCAATTGCTAAATAAACAGTACTGTTCTGTAATTTACAACCCATCTAAATGATGCCCCTTTATATACAATGTTACTACTTCATGCACTTGGAGCTTTACGTTTTGGACCAAACGTCTCATAATATGGCACTTATGCGAAGTCACACGTGTAACTAAGTTTATGATAAATATCTAGTAACTTCGTATATGCATGCAACATAAACATAACCTTTTCCGTTTAAAGGCAGGTTAAAGTGTACATACTACAGCTTTAATGGGAACAAATAACGGTCGTGTATCATATTTGTGTCAAACTGACTACGATACATCTTTGGAGCAGGAAAAGCTTGCTTAGGTGAAATATAATTTAAAGAAGACAATGCTCTGTCTCTGAGATCAGTGGGTGGCTCTTAAAAGAGCCTTTGTTCTCCAAGGTCTGGAAGTCAGCGCCTGTTCCTTCACTTCTTCTTGGGAGCGGATTTTTTGGCTTTGGTAGCCTTGGGTTTAGCGACTTTAGGCTTGGCTGCCTTGGCTTTCTTTGGGCTCTTGGTGGCCTTCTTTGCTGCCGCCGGCTTTTTCGCCTTCTTGGGACTCTTGGTCGCCTTCTTGGCTACGGCCGGCTTCTTTGCCTTCTTGGGAGACTTTTTGGCGGCCGCCGGCTTCTTCGCTGCTGAGGCCGCCGCCTTCTTGGGCTTCTTCGCCGCTGCCGGTTTCTTTGCTGCTGGCTTCTTGGCCTTAGGAGCGGCTTTCTTCGCGGGCTTCTTGACGGTTTCGCTCGGCTTCTTGTTCAGCTTGAAGGAGCCAGAGGCGCCGGTTCCCTTGGTCTGAACCAGAGTCCCTTTGGTCACCAGAGCCTTAATCGCTAGCTTTACGCGGGAGTTGTTCTTCTCCACGTCGTAGCCGCCGGCTGCCAGAGCCTTCTTCAGAGCGGCAAGAGACACGCCGCCCCTTTCTTTGGAGGCGGACACAGCCTTCACAATCAGCTCCCCGACACTGGGACCTGATTTCTTAGGCTTAGGTGCCGCTTTCTTCTTGGGTGCCTTGGCCGGAGCGGCTGCGGGAGCCGGAGCGACTTCTGCCATTTTCCTATAACTCACTTTCGGATGTGCCACACAGTCAGCGAGGCTGGTCTGTTCGTACTGGTGCGTCACGGTGGGTCCTCCTTAAACTCGCCATGAGAACCATGTAGACTCAACCTACACGGCCCTGTCTGTGCAGAGCGCGCGACGCCGCTTTCACTTGTGCTTTCTTCTCGCACAAAACTTCGCTAAAATCAGCCGAAGAGATGTATTAATGTCTGCTAATGAATGTGGCCTTAAAACAAGATCCTTCCATTTAAAAGTGAGCCGTATTTTTTGCAGAGAAGGGACTGATTATTACTTGAATTCCTCAAAAAGTTTACTCTCAATGTGAAGGCTGTCCAAAGTTCATGGCTTTTGCCTTCATTTCAGGGAAAAAAACACATTAAAATATTACAACTAAAGACCATCTTCGAGGTAGCGGTTTATAGCAAGGCCAATTGCATTGAAATAAGGTGGTAGTGTTCCAGTAAAGTCATCTAGTGATTTTTCAATCGGACCAAACTTGAGTTCATTAAAGCACATTTAAAATATCTATGCTATTGATAGTAGAGATTATTTATTATCAGGCTAAAGCATAAATGAATCAATGACATAACACAAAGGACATAGAACATACAAAAATGGAATACGTCTTAATGATTAGGTGCCAACATAATTATACAAATACCCAGGAGGTATAAATCGCTTCTCTAAATAGGCAGCACTCTTTCCCTTAATCACAGGTAACTCCCGATGAATGCTTAATGCTCTTATTTGGAGCACTAAAGACAGTCATTTACAAGTACGTAGCTTATTTCATCATTATACACTCAGTCTAACGTCTCAATCAGTCGTGTTTCAATGTTGCATATGAATGTCCCGTCTGTATCGCGAATAGAAAAATAAAGCACTATATCAACCAACAGACAGGACTGTACGTAATGAGGAAAACTATGGAAATTAAGGATTGATACGCCAGCACATTTCAATCCACGCTGAATCCCGCCCGTCACTATGAGATACTTTAATGCTTTAGCTGGTAGTAGTAAATGAACGACAGTTGAAAGATAAAAATGCAGCCTATATTACAAATAGAAATTTCGCTTCTTTGACTTTGTGGGCGGCTCTTAAAAGAGCCTTTGGTTTCCTTTTGCAAAGCGGCAGAGGCTTTACTTAGAGCTGGTGTACTTGGTGACCGCCTTGGTCCCCTCAGACACGGCGTGCTTGGCCAGCTCGCCAGGAAGCAGAAGGCGCACGGCTGTCTGGATCTCCCTGGAAGTGATGGTGGAGCGCTTGTTGTAGTGAGCCAGGCGGGACGCCTCACCAGCGATACGCTCGAAGATATCATTGACGAAAGAATTCATGATACCCATGGCCTTGGAAGAAATACCCGTGTCCGGGTGAACCTGCTTCAGGACCTTGTACACGTAAATGGCGTAACTCTCCTTCCTGGACCTCTTGCGCTTCTTTCCCCCTTTTCCGGCAGTCTTCGTCACTGCCTTCTTCGAGCCCTTCTTGGGCGCAGACTTCGCTGGCTCAGGCATATTTTCTGCTTGTTTTCGAACAAGAACAATGAGATACTGCTCCCTCGACCTCCTTATATGTCGCCTGTATGCAAATTAGGCGGGAATCACTGGACACATTTTCATTGGGTGTTAAAAGCCCGCCAGATTGCATTCAGATTCTATTGGCTCAGTTCTGCGTATACACTTTCTTCCGAATAAACCGTTTCCCAGTAAAGATAAAAAACACAAATGTTTTACACAGGCATTCAGGAGACATTATGGTAGCTGTCAGCAATAACATCTTAGTTTACGGATTATTTGCAAATTTAACTGACTTTCGAGAACCCTGCCATCCACCACTCTGCACTCAGACCGAATAACATTCTCACTGTATGATGCAACTTACTGTTTTACATTGTATATGGCAATAAACTTTTAAATCTACCGGACATCCCACCAAGTTTACTGCTGTTTTCCAACTATACCTGTCCTGTCCATTATCTACTTAAATATGTAACACTACGGTCCGCGGGACATTATTTTTGAAGGGGTCTGGTTGGGACAAAGCCTCTCATGACCTTGATCAACTATAGAAATGTATCTTCGATACGAAATAAATTAAATCGCAACCGGGAGCAGTTTTCAGTCGAAATTTAGTTATATTTACGGGGTAGTAAGGTCTGAATCTAATCCAAATGTTATCCTATTGTCCTAATCACAAAAAGGAAATGGGTTGGCTGTTTGAAGACAATGGGGCCATAAAACCAGGTTCCACTCAGGCATCATTCCCTATCAGTAATCTTTAAATATCTACATGTAGATGCATCATGACCATTTGCTTTTTTAGAAGTAATTGGGTGGCTCTTAAAAGAGCCTTTGGGTCTGTAGATTTCCTCGCTGTCGCTTTCACGCTTAGCCGCCAAAACCGTACAGAGTGCGGCCCTGACGCTTGAGAGCGTACACAACATCCATGGCGGTGACGGTCTTTCTCTTGGCGTGCTCGGTGTAGGTAACGGCGTCGCGAATGACATTCTCCAGGAACACCTTCAGCACACCACGGGTTTCTTCATAGATCAGACCGGAGATACGTTTGACGCCACCTCGGCGGGCAAGACGACGAATAGCCGGCTTAGTAATACCCTGGATGTTGTCGCGAAGGACTTTACGATGGCGCTTAGCACCACCCTTTCCGAGTCCCTTACCTCCCTTTCCACGGCCAGACATTGTTACTTCTGCGTTCAAAACTAAAGTAGATAAATCCTTCGCTATTCATGCTGTTATACACATAAGCACTACCTGATTGAAACCAGGGAGCAACTTTCAGGCCGATTGGTTGCCTCCGCCTACACATTTTTCTCCAAACGGTTCCTTATTCTTTAATCTTGCCTTGCCTTGTTTCGACTCCTTGTCTGTGTTTGCTTTCAAAATCATTGTTATTATCATGACTACACTCTTGGTTCTACAAAGGTTATTTTTTTAGAAATGCTGGAGTATGTGATTCTGGCCTTTTAAACATTTTCTGCTTCTGAATAAACAGCTGGAATATGAAATACATGTGGATGCTTTTATAATGAGACTAGGACGTTTTCGGCCAAAGTACATGGAGGATATGAATCCATAAATTGAACCACTAAGTTTTGCAAACCAGTGGACAGAATATCACCCCGTCACCATGATCTATTATTTGTCTTGGCCACTTGGGGGGGGGGTCATTTCAGTTCTGTAAGCAACACATCTTGTATATTATGTTCCGTTATTCAGATAGTAGATTTATTTGTAAGTTATCGGTCTTATGCAAAGTTGTATAGAATTTTAAGATGTTCCAAACATCAGAGACCACAGGACACATCTGAACAAGTCCATGTTTACATGTCTGTTTACTTTTCAAAATCTCAAAAAATGTGAGGCCTGCTCACCTCACAAACTTTTTTCCCTCACGATTCATGATGACATTTGGCTGATGCTGAAATAACTCGAAATATAGTCCAAAAATAAAGCTGATTCATAGATATCAAATTGCAACATTCAGAAAGTAACAATATTTTGCTTACCTAAGAATCACATTTTTGTTTTAATCTATCAACTTTGTTTCATTACATAATACAATAAAATCTCATTAGTAACAGCATCTTGCTCAGGGTGCATTAAGCAGTGAGGTTACACCTTTTATGGTCTTTGGACTGTTCTGATTCGGTGCAGTGGCAGTGTTCCTGTGATATGTGGTGCTTCCATATGAATATGGTATTTTTAGTAAAAGAAAAACCACTGTATGAAACAATGCAAACCATCTGATTAGATTAATTTTATTATATCTAAATTCATATGCTTGCCTGTCAGAAAAAGACAACAGTGAATAAATGCATATAAAATATTAACATCTATATAATTTGGAAGTAGATGAGCTTACAAACCCAACTCTGTGCACAACTACAAGTGGGTAAGCACGTATCACTGATGTATGCCCATGACCATCAAAATCACCAATGATCTGTGTCAGTGCAAGCCTTGGGATGGCTCGTACCAGACCGGACAGCCTTTAATCACACATCCATCAAAAAGTTCTGGCTGCCAAACACTCACATAGGTATCCCCACAGATGATCGTGAGCACCCCACAAGCCTTGGAGTGTTGGAGGTGCTCTGACCAAGTCCTCTGGCCGTAATGCTTTGGTCCTCGTCAAAGTGACTCAGATCTTTACCCCTGGGCATTCCACATGCTTTCACCATGTTGACCAAGAGTCCTGAAAGCTAGCTTAATATTTAAAGCATTCCCAGACCTTGACATTCACTGTATCGACGACAGTCAGCATTATTCATTTCTTACAGGGCTGGGCATGATGTCCTGACTCATCGCTGCATAGAGGAATAAAACTTAACACGTTCTCAGCATGGCTGTTGCCAGCCTGGAGCCAGCATAGGATACAAGATAACAATTCATCACAGTAGACATACACACACCCAATCTTGCTCTAAATTGATGGACAATGCAACTGCACACAACTGGCTTACTAGACGGTAAATAACCCAGTCGCTGTATACACCATATGTATTACATAAGAGACTGGCATCCCTCCCTAGGTGCATCCTGAGATCCACTTCAGGTTTGATGTGACCAGCTGATAGGTAAAGGGCAACAGAATATAGATGGATGTGCAGATTTTATACACCTATTGCACTCTTCATTTTGCATGTCATCCTATATGTCAGGCACTATTTTGAAAGCAGCACTGACTGCTCATTGAGCACCATAAACACTAAAAATCATACTTAAAATCTGCAGGTTTTGGTCTCCAGTATTCTCCAGTAACTTGCAGTCCGTCTAAAACGCTGATGAGCTATGATGATCCCTCAGAAGTGGAAGACACACTAGTAACCCTAAAACCTCCACCAAGTAGAGAAAAGGAAAAAAAGATATACATTTTATATTTATATATATTTATATATATATATATATATATATATGCGCAATTGTTAGCAATATCAGTTGATAACACATTACGCACGGCGCTTTACGTATAAAACACTGTAGCAACACATCCACAGTTGGACAGTTTGTGTGACCGATTTAATGAGCCACAAATGAGAAGTTGTGCTTAAACAGGATAAAACTACAACTTTCCCTTCTGTTGATAAAGGCCGCAGTCGTCTTGGATTCTGAACTCGGGATCCCCTGTGCTGCTCCGAGAAATACATTATATATTTTTATACATTATATATTTCAAGCAAGAATATTTCAGATGTTATGTAAAATTCAGCACTTCTGTGATCTTTGAGGCGGCTCTTAAAAGAGCCTTTGTTTCGGTGTTTCCACTTAAATTCAAGCACGTTCTCCACGGATACGGCGAGCCAGCTGAATATCTTTAGGCATGATGGTGACTCGCTTGGCATGAATGGCGCACAGGTTGGTGTCCTCAAACAGACCAACCAGATAGGCCTCGCTTGCCTCCTGCAGCGCCATAACAGCCGAACTCTGGAAGCGCAGGTCGGTCTTGAAATCCTGAGCGATTTCCCTCACCAGACGCTGGAAGGGCAGCTTGCGGATCAGCAGCTCGGTGGACTTCTGGTAACGCCGGATCTCTCGCAGAGCTACGGTTCCAGGCCTGTAGCGATGAGGTTTCTTGACACCGCCTGTGGCCGGAGCACTTTTACGTGCCGCCTTGGTAGCCAGCTGCTTCCTGGGCGCTTTGCCGCCAGTGGATTTACGCGCGGTCTGCTTGGTTCTTGCCATACTTACGACTTCACTCTATTTCGAATAATAGAACAGTAGTTTTCTTCGCCGTAACACAAACTTATAAAGCAGTACTAACCCGCTTTGATTGGTTGATGGTCTTTCCACGCCTCCTTTGGTACAGTGGCGTCTTCGTTCTTCCTCTTATTGGATGATGTGCTTTGGCGCCCAAAGTCAAACACACCCCCAGCCTTTTCAAGCATAACGAAGGAAATTATAAATCAACGTTCTATCAGAAAGTAATTAGGGCAGCAAAAACAAGAACACTAGATGAAAGCTCAAGACTACTAATTGCATATGAGCAAAATGTGTTTTGAAATAGTACTTATGGGGCAGAATGATGCGTAGTAAAATGCAAGGCTTTGTTCAACGGAGATTATGCGCACACTCACACACACTAAGACGTATGTAGGGCATAAAACCCAGTCATGAATTAAATTTTATACATTTTTGTCGTCCTGTCGAAAGCATGAAAATCAACCCCAAAAATACTTTAACCACGTTCAGTTTTTCTTGAGAGAATTTCACGCAAGTATCCGCACACAGTACTGGCGTGTGCTGTAATAAATTCTGACCAACCTCGTTCGTAGTTCTATATTAGTTTCGTTTTGTCAATATTATTCGTCCTTAATAGGGTTGGGAAAAAAAATCAGAGACGGCGTTTGACGCAGCTTTAAGGCAATAACCTTTATCTCGTAAACCAATTAAGATTAAAAAAAATCATACTGATTTTAGACTTTTTGTAACTGCACTAGTCCTGATATTTCGCAACGCTTTACCAATAAGTCGAGAACAGTAGAAAAAAGAAACAAAACACAGCTGACCAGAATAACGTTTTTCATATATTGATTTTAACCCTTTTGAAAAAGAAATGAGTGGCTCTTAAAAGAGCCTTTTGGTGGTTAACGAATGTCTACGGCGCCAATTTACTTGGTCTTAGCCGGCTTCTCAGTCTTCTTGGGCAGCAGCACAGCCTGGATGTTGGGCAGCACGCCGCCCTGTGCGATAGTCACGCCGCCCAGCAGTTTGTTCAGCTCTTCGTCGTTACGAACGGCAAGCTGCAGGTGACGAGGAATAATGCGCGTCTTCTTGTTGTCGCGGGCAGCGTTACCAGCCAACTCCAGGATTTCAGCAGTGAGATACTCGAGCACAGCAGCCAAATAGACTGGAGCTCCAGCACCAACTCGCTCAGCGTAGTTACCTTTACGAAGCAGCCTGTGGACACGGCCAACAGGGAACTGCAAGCCAGCCCTGGAAGAACGAGTCTTGGCCTTAGCCCTAGTTTTGCCACCGGTTTTACCCCTGCCGCTCATTTTACCGCACTATACAAACGACTAACAAACAGCAATACCTCTTTTCTGGGCTTCGTCACTTATATGACATACAGCCGTTTCATTGGCTACATGCATTCAAGGCAGAATATCCAATCAAATTGAATAGACCGACCAAATGTTGACAAAATATATTTTATATATATAAATTGAGAGAGAGAGCGAGACTACGCAAATTGACTGGAATTCTATTAAGATTCTATTAAAATTTCGCTATGTACACAACACAGACATTTTAGTAAATGTAGTAAATTCTCCATTCTAACGCACTGGAATGTGTGAAACAGCAGTTAGGCCTATGACATCAGAGTTTTCTTTATGTCATATCTGTGTTCGGTTTTTCTAATGTGCGAATGTCAATGATACCGTTTAAACACGCTGTACACATGCATTTTAACAACAAAATCTACTAAAGTCGTCATTATGTTACGATAAAAATGAGATATACAAACACTTTGTAACTTCATATAGGCTTGTGTTTACGCTGTTGACCAGTCGTGTTATATAGCTGTGTATTCAGACTAAATAAAATGCATCGTTGATGTGCCATGTTGGGAGCAGAGAATTTAAAGATAACGCTCTATTTCTGAGATCAGTGTGTGGCTCTTAAAAGAGCCTTTGTTCTGGAAGTCAGCGCCTGTTCCTTCACTTCTTCTTGGGAGCGGCTTTTTTGGCTTTGGTGGCCTCGGGTTTAGCGACTTTAGGCTTGGCTGCCTCTGCTCTCTTTGGGCTCTTGGTGGCCTTCTTCGCCGCCTCGGATTTCTTTGCTTCTGGCTGCTTGGCCGTAGGAGCAGCTACCTTAGCGGGCTTCTTGGCTGTTTTGGTCTGATCGTTTAGCTTGAAGGAGCCAGAGGCGCCGACTCCCCTGATCCGAACCAGAGTCCCTTTGGTCACCAAAGTCCTAATCGATAGAATTATCCGGTAATTGTTCTTCTCCACGTTGTAGCCGTCGGCTGCCAGCACTTGCTTCAGAGTGTATAGAGACACGCCGCTCCGTTCGTTGGAGGCAGATACAGCCTTCACAATCATCTCTCCGACTCCTCTATTTTTTTTAGATTTCGCTTTCTTCTTGGGTGCCTTGGCCCGAGCGACTTCTCCCATTTTACTATTAACTCTTCACTTTCGGAAGCTGGTCTGTTCGTACTGGTGCGACGGTCGGTCCTCCTTAAACTCGCCATGAGAACCATGTAGACTCAACCCACACGGTTTCATCTTCGTGGAGCGTGCGACCCCGCTTTATTAGGGGAGACCGGGTATGGTTGTAACATGGGGTGAGTCGTAACACCACCAATTCCAGCAATCAGGAATAGGATGAGAGTTATGTGATCATTTCAGTGTTTACATACTCCCTCCCTAAACCCACATGATGGATATCAAGGCTGGAAACAGGTACATGCAGATTTTACAAATAAAAAACAGATTTTGAGGTAAGAAAGTAATTTTTTCAACCAAGACTATATTTTGTTTAGCATTTATACTATTGCAGATAAAATCATATGACTTAAATAAGATTAAATTGTAGTTTCTCAGGTAAACTGTGATGTATTTTTCCCCTGCTAATTTCAAACCACTATCCTATTACAGCTAGTTAAACAATAGCTAAGAGGGGTGGGGTGGGTTGTAACACATCTTTAAAAAGTGTGACAACCATCCCCTTAAGTACAACTAAGGACACTTTCTTGATTTTAATAATTTTACAGAATGTCTAGACAGTGGAAAAGAAAGACTGAAAGAGGTGTGTCTGCCAGTGTTTTAAAAAAAAGCATCTGATGAGGTCACGAGGAAGGGCAAGTCAGTCAGGTCAGCTGCGAAGGCACATGGGATCTGCCATGTAACACTGAGCACAGTGAGTAGATACTGCAAATCACTGCAGAAGCTGAGAGACCAGGGGTCCAGTGATCTTCCCAGTGTAGCTTACCACAGCATGTGTTACATCCTACCCCGGTAGTGGGGCAGGTTGTAACAAAGGAGCACCATGTATTTGTCATGAACTCACAATGTCTGTGATATTCTTGCAGAGGTTTGACTTGGTGCAGTTTGTAGCAAGCAAATGTGGCTACTGTATATAAAAGTTTCAAAACTCTAGCTCAAAAATTCAGTGAGTTATAGGTGGTAAAGCAAAATGTGTTACAACCATACCCGGTCTCCCCTACTTGTTTTCTTTTCCCACATAACTCCCTCGAAGTCATCCGATGAGCTGCATTAAAAGTAAGATGTGTTTTCCCCAAAGACCCCACTGAATATTATTTGAATTACTAAAACTTTGCTTTTAGCTGGGCCAGCTAACGTTCATGACTTTTGGCTTAGTTTTAGGTTAATTAATAGCTATGTTAAAACATCTCATCTAAGGACCTTCCAGGCAGGGGCGCCGCTAAGGGGGGGAAAGTTGGGACAATTCTAAGGGCCCACGCCCTTTAGGGCCCCCCAGAGATCTGCTTTATTAATAATAAGTTACCGTAGGGGGGCCCAACCTCATATTTTGTCATAGGGCCCAAAATTGCTAGCGGCGCCCCTGCTTCCAGGTAGCAGTTTTCAGCAAAACCATTTGTATTGAAACGAGACGGTAGTGTTCCCGAAATATCAGACCGCACTGTGACGTGCCTAGTGAAGCTGCAGTTGTATCTTAGCGAATGTAGCTTTGTTACTGCTTTGGTATTTAAATCACTACTTTTTTTATCATTTATTTAATCGTGACCTAGTCCACAATTTCTCTAAATTGACTGACAACCACCAATACATTGTACCGTGTATACATCTATGATTTTCTTATATTGTTTGTCATTGTCATAGAATTCAGTGCCTTAGCATTTATCGTTTTCTGAGCGGTCATAAAGTTAACATGTACTTGGTTACATGTACTTGGTTACAAAACGGAACACAGTGTGCCAGCTAATAAATGTGCAAAACAACAGCATTATTCAGTGCATTGAGTGCCTGTGATCGAGAAGTGTAACGATAAGTTAGTCCTATTATTCTGCCTTGTATTGATTAACAAAAAGTTAGAAAGAAAAAGAAATCAGTTCTTAGAGTAGAGTCAGCTTCCGTCGTTTACCAAAAAAGAAGCTGGCTTATATAGAACCGACTCGTTAGGGACACTGACGCGCATACTTAACGAGGGTGTTCATGGTTCATAGTAACATTGTACCGGACAGAAAACTATGGTACTGGATCTGGGACGCAAAGGAAAATGTCTCTTCGCAGTTTCCTTTTTAACTGTAATTATAGGCTAATTGATTAAACATAAGTATTGATTTATTTCCATGACAATATTGTAGTAGGCCTATAGATGCTTTGTATCAGTTATGGTGTTTATGGTTACAAGTTAATGGTGCTTTTATTTTGAAATATTACTTTGTTGACATCAAGACACATTGCAAAATGTTGCCTGTACATGGAGTCTGTACAGGTAAAAATATGACATCTGTGTGTGTGAAATATTGACCTGTGAATTATTGCCATCTCGAGGCCAGCATATTCTGTAGGCATGAATTAATGCCGCCTCTCGACGATAAGTTTCAGACGTTTTGGCCCTGAAGTCATTCTAAAATATTCAGCTTGTTTACTCACTTGCTTGTCTTGAGTCACAGGGTTATGTGATATGAATGTTTAACTCTCATCTCAACTATAATCACAGTAATATGAATTATTTAGCGGCAGTTTATACCTTTAAGCCATTTCGCGTCACCTGGATATTCTTGGTTGGTTTATTATTAATTTATTTCATTTTCCTTCGCGCTTCATTTTTTCTACTCGTTGGAATAGTCATATTTAAGTAAGACGCCAGTCTTGGCATCTCTCCAAGATTCTCACATCTTCCTTTTCCCCTCCCGAGTCATACTATTCACACACATGATTCCTTCTCTGTCATCAGGAAAGTTCTCTTACTGAGGATTGCTTTGCTTTCCATCATAATCCAGGATTATTTGGGGGAAAAAACAAACTACATTTCTGGACAATGCATGCTATGTATGTACTTATGTTGAATTTGGTATAATCAGTGATGTGTCGAGAGAGCCCAATGTTGTTCTCAACAAAAATACCACCATTCCGCTACCTTCACAAAGTCCTGCAGGAACCCTGTTGTATCTCGCGAGGCGCTTCAATCTACACTCACTGTCACTCCCCGCAGTCCCCATATGTCTTAGAGTCAAACTGCGGCATCTGCCCTCAGTCCCATGGGCTGCTGTGTAAAACACTGTGCTTGATAATATAAACCACCAGCGACACGAGAGGTGAACAATATAAAAACACAAAGGTAAAGAACGAAAAAATAAGCTATAAAAAAATCTAAAAAAATGCCCATCAGCACCTCCGTTTCCTCAGCAGTCTGAGGCTTGGACGTCCACTGCAGCCCTGAGCACCTTCTGCAGGTGTGCTGTGGAGTCCATCCTCACAGGGGCGTCGCATCCTGCTGCGGCAGCTGCTTTGTGCAGCATCGTAAAGCCATACAGAGGCCGATTAAAACTGCAGAGGATTACAGGCACACAGCGAAATACCTAGTATTTTCTGCTATGTGTGTTGTGACTTACTGCCAAACACCTGATTTCCGTTACTTTGTTTATATTTTCACCTTTCCCTAAGCAGGCATTCACCCTGCCTTCAAGTCATGTTGGGAAAATTGTAAATATGAGATCGTCGTATTTTCCAGTGGGGAAACTCGGGATCTTTTTTAACGGCCCGAGTTCCCGAGTTGGGGGCGTGTCATTGCAACAATCATGGCGGAAGCAGTGGATAGCTCCGCTGTGAAAGGCAAATTTTCAAAGCAGTAAATTTTATGTAACCTTTTGCAAAACTGTGAATCGTTTTGAATATCCAGGGGATTGGTGCACAGGAAAAAAGGGATTACCGCTACAAATGTTTTTTTGCGTTTAGAAAAAAGTTATCACCTCAATGATGCTCCTATTTAACCACTTGAACACGTGTCATAATTACGAGTTCCCAATTCCATAGTCGAATCTTCGAAGTAGGAAGTATCACATCATTCAGTCGCACTTGATGACGAGGCATTAACGTCCTCCAGAGTACCAGAGTAGGATAGTCAGTAAAAAATAAGCATATTAGCCTTCGTCTTTAATGCAAGTTTAATTGAAGTTTGATTTAAAACGCAGGTTTTACGTTTACAGGGATCCCGTAAATCACATTCGTTAGTTACCACAGAACATACTGCTAGTTATACATTATAGCGCAAAAGGGTGAGACGTGAAGGATGTACGGCTACATAAAGCTGAAGGTTTGCAGGTTCTCCCTAAAGCGGGTTTCAGACCGAACGCGGCATGCGCTGCGCTTTGCTCTGAATCTTATTCTCTATGGCTTGCGAAGCGCACTCGCCGTTTTTTCGGAGGAAGCGCAAATCCCGCGGCGAGCGCAGCGCATGCCGCGTTCGGTTTGAAACCCGCTTTACTCGCATACACAGCACAGCTTAACGTGAGTTTAGAGGTTTTGCTTCGTTTCCCAGACTTTGTGGGTGGCTCTTAAAAGAGCCATTGGTTTCCTTTTGCAAAGCAGCAGAAGCTTTACTTGGAGCTGGTGTACTTGGTGACCGCCTTGGTCCCCTCAGACACGGCGTGCTTGGCCAGCTCGCCAGGAAGCAGAAGGCGCACGGCTGTCTGGATCTCCCTGGAAGTGATGGTGGAGCGCTTGTTGTAGTGAGCCAGGCGGGACGCCTCACCAGCGATACGCTCGAAGATATCATTGACGAAAGAATTCATGATAACCATGGCCTTGGAAGAAATACCCGTGTCCGGGTGAACCTGCTTCAGGACCTTGTACACGTAAATGGCGTAGCTCTCCTTCCTGGACCTCTTGCGCTTCTTTCCCCCTTTTCCGGCAGTCTTCGTCACTGCCTTCTTCGAGCCCTTCTTGGGCGCAGACTTCGCTGGTTCAGGCATATTTTTTGCTTGCCTTCGAACAAGAACAATGAGGTACTGCTCACTCGGCCTCCTTATATGTCGCCTGTATGCAAATTAGGCAGGAATCACTGGACACATTTTCATTGGGTGTTAAAAGCCCGCCCGATTGCATTCAGATTCTATTGGCTCAGTTCTGCGTATACACTTTCTTCCGAATAAGCAGTTTTCCAGTAAAAAAAAACCAAATGTTTTACACAGGCATTCAGGAGACATTATGGCAGCTGTCAGTAATAACATCTTAATTTACGGCTTTTTTGCAAATTTAACTGACTTTCGAGCACGATTTGATTTCGAGGTCACCCGGAACAGCCCCCCCTCCTCGCAGACCTCAATTTTACGCCAACCCTGCCATCCACCAACACTTTGTCCATTATATCACTTTATTGCCATTTGCACTGTTAGCGATACATACTTATCTTGGATATTTATTCCTACATATCATTCGTGTTCTCTACCGCTTGCATCAGGGCCCATTCTATACTATACTGCAGACTTTGCACATTCTGTCTACTTCTACTTAAGGAATTTGTCTCATGTCCGTGTCATATTCATTTATTTGTCTCTTGTACTATGTTTATAAGTTTACATTGCACTGTCTCTTATATTGTATCTTGTGTTTAATCTGTGTAAACTGTGCCCAAACAAAACATGCAAAATAACATTCTCATTATATGGCATAACTTACTGTTTTACCGCGTACATGGCAATAAATTTTAATCTACCGGACATTCCGCCATTGCTTAGGTTTACTGCTGTTTTCCCCAACTATACCTGTCCTGTCCATTAGTCTACTTAAATATGTAACACTACGGTCCACGGGACGTTATTTTTGAAGGAGTCTGGTTGTGTCAAAGCCACACATGACCTGATTAACCATAGAAATATTACCGGAGTTGAATAGCAACTCCCACCATAGGAATAAAATAAGATGTTCTTTTATCAAGTTCCCTTATCTTCGATGCAGTGAATGAAATCGCAACTGAGAGCGGTTTTCAGTCGAAATTTAGTTATATTGACGGGATACTGATCTAAATATTACCGTTCTAGTCACAAAAAGGAAATGGGTCGGCTGTTCGAAAACAATGGAGCCATAAAACCCGGTTCCACTCAGCTATCAATCTCTATCAGCAATCTTTCAATATCTACATGTAGATACATCAGTCGGACACAAACACACACACGTACATGACCATTTGCTTTTTTAGGAGCAATTGGGCGGCTCTGAAAAGAGCCTTTGGGTCTGTAGATTTCCTCGCTGTAGCTTTCACGCTTAGCCGCCGAAGCCGTACAGAGTGCGGCCCTGGCGCTTAAGAGCATACACAACATCCATGGCGGTGACGGTCTTCCTCTTGGCGTGCTCGGTGTAGGTAACGGCGTCGCGAATGACGTTCTCCAGGAACACCTTCAACACGCCACGGGTTTCTTCGTAGATCAGACCGGAGATACGCTTGACGCCACCTCGGCGGGCAAGACGACGAATAGCCGGCTTAGTAATACCCTGGATGTTGTCGCGAAGGACTTTACGATGGCGCTTAGCGCCACCCTTTCCGAGCCCTTTACCTCCCTTTCCTCTGCCAGACATAATGCTTTCTTTGAAACACAATTAACAAATACGCTTTCGCTAGTCATTTGTTATATGCTTGAGAACTACCTGATTGAAGCCATAGATGAGATTATGCTGATTGGTCCGCTGCAACCCCCGCCCCTTTGTGTAGTGTTTTTATATTATTTTACTTCCCACATCTATATACTTGGACATTTCTGTATTTTTTAAATAACTTTTCCATCTTTCTTTATCTAAATTCAACTTTATATTTACACAAATCTTCCTGTATAAGTTCATATTGAAATTAGCGGCAGAAATTTGACCGCTCCCCATTTTCATTGGCTACGAGTAATGTCGATCTCAAACACACGTATATACTGTAACCACATTTCGGTTATGGTAGTTGGCAGACGCCGTTAGCCAGGGCAGATTCTAATAACAAAATGAGACTTTTTAAAACCACTGAGGCTTTCGAGCCAAAAGGTTTATTACTGTACACTAGTGACACCTACTGGTAAATAAACTTAGCACCACAAGTAAGGAAATTTTTCTTTGTTGTGACAATACTTCTTGGGAATAAATATTATACCGTTGGAAAGCATATTTATTTCCCTTTTAAATGGTGCCACATTTGTAAGGATAATGTATTTGTGGGCTGAGCAGCAGAGATGCGTATGTGGGTTACCCCCTGACAAACTTGTCAGATCTCTGCCAATGCTAAACAGCTGATTCTGCTATTGACTTTTGTTTGCTGTCCTTTAGTGGATTGGATGATTGAAATCTGGAGAAACAAGACATATTGGTAATTTAATAATTTATTCATTTAACAAACAGGAGCCTCAGTAGCATGTGGAAGAACCATACACACCCATAACATCTTCTCATGCTGGTCACCAGCTTGGTCACACACTGCTGTGGGATGCCATCCCATTCTTCAATCAGCATTTGTTGCAAGTCAGCCATTATAGTTGTTTTGGTCACTCTGGCATGAACAGTGCGCCCAAGCTGATCCCACAATTGTTCAATGGGGTTGAGGTCAGGACCGCAGGCAGGCCATTCCATCCTCTCCACTCCTGAATTCTGGAGGTAGTCTCTGATAAACCTCACTCTGTGCGGGGCGAGTGTTGTCATCTTGGAGGATAGAGTTTGGTCCCAGACTGTGAAGATATGGGTTTGCCACTGGTTACAGAATATCATCTTGATGTTTTTCTGCATTGAGATCGCCTCCAATGATGACAAGCCTTGTTTGGTGGCATGGATTCAACAAAGTGCTTGAAACATTCCACAGAGACATTAGTCCATGTTGACATGACACCACCACACATTTGCTGCAGATTTGACAAATGCACCTTTTATGATGCAAATCTCTTGTTCCATCACAACCATAGGTGCAATATAGGATAGAGATCTTGTGACGGATGCTAGTGTGTGTATACACAGATGAGACAAAACATTATGACCAACCCTACATGACAAGAATAATGTTTTAAAAACAGTACATGTCAAGGTCTGGTATATATTTCATGTTAAGCTATCATATAGTGACATGGTGAATGCAGAAGAAATTAGGAAGGGCTAAAGATCTGAGTGACTCTGAAAAGGGCCAAATCATTATGGCCAGAGTATCGCCAAAATGACAAGGTTTGTGGGGAGCTCACAGTGAGCCATAGTGAGTACTTACTGGGAGCAATACAAGCATGGCCAGAGTATTGTCGAAACGACAAGGTTTGTGGGGCGCTCACAGTGAGCCATAGTGAGTACTTACTGGGAGCGATACAAGCATGGCCAGAGTATTGCCGAAACGACAAGGTTTGTGGGGCGCTCACAGTGAGCCATAGTGAGTACTTACTGGGAGCGATACAAGCATGGCCAGAGTATTGCCGAAACGACAAGGTTTGTGGGGCGCTCACAGTGAGCCATAGTGAGTACTTACTGGGAGGGATACAAGTATGGCCAGAGTATTGCCGAAACGACAAGGTTTGTGGGGAGCTCAGTGAGCCATAGTGAGTACTTACTGGGAACGATACAAGTATGGCCAGAGTATTGCCGAAACGACAAGGTTTGTGGGGAGCTCAAAGTGAGCCATAGTGAGTACTTACTGGGAGCGATACAAGTATGGCCAGAGTATTGCCGAAACGACAAGGTTTGTGGGGAGCTCAGTGAGCCATAGTGAGTACTTACTGGGAACGATACAAGTATGGCCAGAGTATTGCCGAAACGACAAGGTTTGTGGGGAGCTCAAAGTGAGCCATAGTGAGTACTTACTGGGAGCGATACAAGTATGGCCAGAGTATTGCCGAAACGACAAGGTTTGTGGGGAGCTCAGTGAGCCATAGTGAGTACTTACTGGGAACGATACAAGTATGGCCAGAGTATTGCCGAAACGACAAGGTTTGTGGGGAGCTCAGTGAGCCATAGTGAGTACTTACTGGGAACGATACAAGTATGGCCAGAGTATTGCCGAAATGACAAGGTTTGTGGGGAGCTCAGTGAGCCATAGTGAGTACTTACTGGGAGCAATACAAGGAGGGTGTTGGGCAGCCAGGACTCGTCAATGTGCGATGTGAACTAAGGCTATCCCGTCTGGTACGAACAAACAGAAGAGCTTCTATGGCACAAACGGCAGATAATTTTAATCATGACTGCGGGAATAATGTGTCACGGCACACAGGACATGAAGCTCTGCTGTGTTTGAGCCGTCAATCAATCCATGTCAGATAAACATATTTGGTGATAGAGAGGCTATAAAAAGAATATATGATCGCATGCCATGTCACATTATTGCCGGCAAGGTTTCCACAATATTTTGCTTCGAGTGTAATGCTTGGGTGAGGGAGTCAAGCCCTGTGACATCACCCCTATGGTTGCGGGTTTGACTTCCAGCTGTGTGGTTTGCATGATCCCTCTCAAGTATAACTGCACTCCGCAGTGACACTATGGGTCCTGGGAAAATGTAAAGTAGGTTTTTCCTATAACAGGTGTTTCAGAAGGGGAGTTGTGAGCCACCTGGGAAAAAACATTAAAACCATTATTTTTCTTTTTTTTTTTTTAACTCTCACTTTATTTTGGTAATATTACTATAAATTTTACACATAAATCATACTTTTTTCCACACTCCTATACAGAGTTAAAACTATATTTCTTTTTCTCTTTAATTAGGTCAAGTAAATGTTTGAGTACTTCCTATTTGAAAATTTCCTCCAAAGAATTTAGATAAAACATTTTACATGTGCAAGTGGTTTGTGTAGCTAATGCAAAACTTTAACACAAAGAGCAATAAGACAGGAGACTATAATGGTTTAGCTTATTACCCACAACTTGGTACAGAAGACACCACAACCACAGCTGCTGGTGAGGCCGCACACGCCCTTTTTACCTACTATGCTTGTCCATTTATGTGTAAACGCATGTTATGACCAGCCATGCTCTCTGCCTTCCCACATGTCCGCGTGGTGCCCAAAGTGGGCACCATCTGAGCTGGAGTCCTGGTTCAGTCCCATGGAGGGGTGACATTGTGGATGTGACTTACAAACCGTAACGTCATATGTGTAGCCTTCAGTCTGCCACCCTACACAGTCAAAGAGATTCGACTCTGATGAATTTGACTTCGCCCTTGACCACACTTCACATCTTGTTTTTAGCAAGCAAGCCCAATCTTTGTTTTTCAATAATGTTAGCATTAAAACCTGGGCACCCTGTTGACCTTGGTTCTCCAAAAACTTGGGAGTTCTTGGTTCCTCTCCTCTGTTGGCCTTTGGCTTTCTTTCTCTCTTTCTTTAATTCATTCATTCATTTCTTTGTCTTCCCTTTTCCCTGTTTCTGTATTATTCTGTCTGTATGATGATGTAATGTATCACAGCTCACCCATGTAAAGCGTCTACAGCCGATTGATATGAAAGGCGATATACAGAAATAAACTGAATTGAATATCCAACACTTTCCACTTTGAAAAGACAACAAAAACATACATTATGTGCTGAAATACATACAAGTACTGTAATTTCACCCAACATGAATGTGTTAAAACTAATTTTATACACTTCCTCACACAGAGTAACAGTACACAGGCAAAGTCTACAGTGTTGATAAACATTGGTAGCTTCGATCAGTAATCAACAACACAATTACAAAACAAATAAACAAACGTGTATTTTTCAATAAATGCATGTTTCTGAAATTTAATTTAAGAGAGGATATTAACAGTCAGACAGGTTGTTTCTTAAGCAGCTGTGTCTATGTGCTTGGATTGACCTGAAGACGACTTTCAAAGGTTCACTGCTGCCAGGAGCAGGATAAGCCATTTTGGACTAGATTTACTAACAGTTCACTAGTGCAAACACTCTTTTAGCATTAAAATAATTAAAATAGTACTGTCAGGATTCACTAAAGACGCACTGTGGAAAGGCGTTGACGGTTAATTTTGCGACTGGCCATATTGCACATGAGTTTTTTGAAGTTCCTTTTCAAAGCGCAAAATTTGGGAGAGGACAGTAAATGAATCTCGCAATGTGATTTACAGGAAGCAAATGGCTCGTTTTGCACTGGCCTTGGTAGATTGGGTTGGTCATTATTTAAATGAGCTGACTGCAGGTGATCTACGAAAAATGCACAAATTTATGGACACGGATGCAGAGTTGGTCACTCCAATTTCTGCTTTTTTGTGATTATGTCTGCAAGCTAATTTGGCTTTCTTAGTAAATCTGGTCCTTTATGTAGGCCTAATAGTTTTCATGCTTCGACAATCTGTACCATATTTTTAAATCATATGCAAAAAAAAAAAAAAAAAAAAAAAACACAAGAGAAGCATCAAGGCACTGACTTAAGACTGTTAAAAACCTAAGTTGCCATGGAGGAATAACATAATATTGTATATTAATAAATAAAACAAGCAGGTGGCTGGGAAAAGCCAATACACCGACAGGAAAATATTCTGAAAACAATCACTAAGGGTGCAGCAATTGTAATTTGAACTTGAGAGGTTCGTTGATATGTTTAGTGTCTGATGCAACAATTTTTATACATTTTCTGTCATAAGGCCTAAGGGCTACTGACCTAGAGGACAGAGTGTCCAAGCTCTCTGTGACCTTTCGTTAGACTTTAGAGGAACACCGTCAGGGGATTCGGACTTTATGGAGGTACTCCAGCATGGCTCCCAAGGCCCAGCTGCTCTCAAAGCCTTTCACTTTTTTTGTCAGCTGCAAAATAAGAAGAACATATGAGGGAGTACTGCTGAAGGCCTCCCACGGACAACAACACGCCTGACCTGCAGGCCCACGGACAACAACACGTCTGACCTGCAGCCCCACGGACAACAACACGCCTGACCTGCAGCCCCACGGAGAACAACACGCCTGACCTGCAGCCCCACGGAGAACAACACGCCTGACCTGCAGCCCCACGGAGAACAACACGCCTTACCTGCAGGCCCACGCTGTCCTGAAAGCCAAAGCCCTCTGTCAGCAAGGCCGTGATGTACGTCAGGTCCATACAGTCAAAAGGCTTGCCGTAGTGATCCTTGGACTTGTCACCACATACTGCAACACAGCACAAAGAACAAGCTCTTCGCAACCAAGTGTAGCTGAAAGCCTTGTACTGTATGATATATTCACTTCAAAACATGCAGTTACACAAATGAGGTCTGCTCTCTCTCCCTGGCCAGACAGGGCACAAATGTTTGAGCTTGTGCCAAATCGAACACAGTAACCTGCACAGCCAGGACTGACGCGGTGAGACCCCCGCCTGAACCCCCCAGCTTTCAGCAGGACACGTCCTCACCTTCTTTTGCTTTCTTCTTAAACCTTTTCACTTCCACATGCTCATCTTGACTGCCTTCTGAAATAAATTAAAAATTTCACTTTTATGCACAATTTGAGTACATTTTAAAATAAATTAGGAGCATTCCAGGGATTTCAGTGATGGCAGCTGATATTTCTCTGCACATTTTTTGGAAACTTTTTTTTTTTTAAATGATATCTGAAATATCGAAACAGAACCCGGAATAATTAAATATATAAAAATTGTCCAAAAAGTCATATGTAACATTTTCATGTGAGCCCTGGACCATGCCTGAGCACAGAGCCAAGCTCTACTGGCCTGAAAGACTCAGATGGGGGAACCAGACAGAACCCTATTCCAGAGGTTCTCAAATGTTTTGATCAAAGGCCTGCATCAGATTTTTGTTCAAAGTCAGAGGTTCAGTATAATAACAAAAGTGTTAATTCATTAAAGTTCATGTGATGCTAACATTCATTATAGAAATCAATATATAACGAAAATAATAGAATCTTAATGTAAATATGGATTCAATGGGGGGGGATTATGACAAGCTGTGTGCAAAGTTTGATGGTTCGAGATTGTACTTTTGCATTTCAAACCACATTAAGCCTTTTCACATTAACCATATCGACTCATAAGGTGCGTTACCGGCTGGGTCCGGATTAACCTGTAGTGAGGTTGGCATCCAGACCACAGTCCGGACTTTGAGAACCCCCACCCTAATTGCTGCAACCAGGCTCACTCCAGTCTGCAGATGTGGCGTAAGGGAAGAGCGTCAGATATAACCATCCAGAGGAGCTCTGCATGCTATGGATTCTACTCACCAATGAGGCCTGAGTCCTTAGCCATGTCATAGTAGTAGGCAACAGCATGAAACATGTTCTCGTGAACATTGTACGGCTTGCGCACAGAGCCCTTGATGGCCTTCAAAACCTCTTTGTAGCAGGTCTCGTAGCCATTGTAGCCTGCAGGCAGATTACAAGATGTGCAAGTTATTAAAGAAAAATAATCTAAGATCTAAATGAATACTCCCATTTCAGGATGGACCACAGGATAACTCACTGCATAATCAAATCCAGTCCCTATCATGTGAATACAGAACATTCACCACAGGCATCAATATCAACCACTATTTGAAGTTTTTCCAAGCAGGTTTAACTGCAGGCTTTTAGATTAAAACAGGCGCAAGTCCCACCCTTTTCACCAAAAAACATAACTGAAAGAGAGTGATATCGAAGGGGCTTCTATTGGGATCACTATTGGGGAAAAAAATCCTTGTAACCCCATTCCGGTGGGGGAGGGGGGGGGGTGATCGATAACCACAGTCGTGCTGGCAATCAGGCTTAGTTAACCATACTATCGCATTACATCTGGGTAAGTAAAATTTGCTTCTTAGTACAGCACAGAACTCTCCTTTGTCATGAATGCAAACAACAAATGTATTCTGAAGAATGCTGAATACTAACAAAAGAAAGTGAAAGTTTCAGTTTGTCACTCCTATGAGCAGATTCTTACCATTTATATTTCCACGGACTTCGTATGTGATCCCACCAAAGGTATAATTATCAGAATAGTTCTTCGGCAGGCACAAACTTTTAAAAACTTTCTTTCCTGGATCTGGAAACCAAGAAACATCAAAGTTGCACCGGCATCAATTGCAAAAAAAATTTCACAATTCACCAAACATGGACAGCATACATGATATACATATATACATCAATAATATAGTAACTTGGTCGTTACTATATTAAAATGAGAATGTTCAGGAAACGGGGTCGATATGTCGTCCCCATGCCAGCATATGACCCTGAGCTGTGTGAGAGCGCCGTAATTTCAGCACAGGGAGAATAAGTCCTAAAGGACATGAACCACAATGAAACTAAACTGCTTATGCATGAATAGTCTTATATTTGAAATTGAAGTGCATTTCCCCAGATTCAGAGCCATTGTTACTACAGCCGATTTCCAAAACAATCAACCACAAACTGCAAATAAATTCATACATTTGATATGTCTCACTCTTTGCCACTCCAGAGTAGAGAGAGGCCTTTGAAACACAGTCATACAAAGTCTGAAGCATCTGAAAATTAGCGCTAGAGATAAGATGCTTTGGGACACGACAGTTTTGACTATTGCTAAATGCAGATTTTTACAGAAGTAACCTGGGAAGATGTATGGTTCAGTTTAACCCAGCGGTGGCCAATCTTATCCGCAAAGGGCCGGTGCATGTGCAGGTTTTTGGGATAACCTGTAGGTCAGCTGTTCAAACCCAGGTGTGAGGACTCTTCAGCCAATCAGTCCTCTAATTAGTAATATAATTAGGGAGTTGCAGTGAAAACCCGCATACACAGCGGCCCTTTGCGGGTAAGATTGGCCACCCCTGGTTTAACCAATCACATTTTGCTTTGATGTATGATTTCCTAACTCCTTCTGCTGTGCTTATAAACCATATTGTGAAAGACCATTGTACCATTATTTTTCTCTAATACCTTAATACTAATTACCACACAGTATTGGAATCAAAGTGCACAATGACACAAGTCTGCAGTGGATGTATCGTGCTCCCCTAAGCTGTAGTACCACCTTTTTTTAATGTCTGATACCGATACTGTAAATTTGGATATCGGCCGATACTAATACAGATCTGATACAGTCTTTTTTTACGCAACAAAACAGAAAATTGTACTTTGAGTGTTGAGGTATGCAGAATGCATGCAGACATTTTTTCCCAAATATAAAAAGCATGAAAACCATGAAACAAATATTATACTGATAAGAAACACATTACACCCAAAACATGCCTTAGTTCAGATAATACCTGTTTTTTCAGTACTATATGGACGTTTACTGACTCAGTACATGAGACAGCGGTCCATCTGCTTACAGCATGTGAATAGTTTGTGAAGCATTTCCATGATGTTTATTGGATCGGATCACATTTTTCATTCCTCCCTGATATCCGATCCAGAAATTTAAGCCAGGATCGGACCGATACTGATATTGGATTGGCACATCCCTACTACAGGTATACATAGAATACTATAAATGAACAAAAGAACAAGTACATCTTTGTGATAGCTTCATTTATGTTAAGAAAAGGATTTGACATTATGGTTTCATATAGTATTACAAAGGAACTGATTAAGGACACTGATAGTTAGCAGAAACCCAAACAGAACCGTTCAATGAATCAGCCATCCATGTATCACACAGACATGCTCTTAATTAATCTAATGTGTACGTACATAAAAGATTCAATCATTCGACAGACAAAACTGTGGCCCCAAGGCTGTGTGATTCCCTTCACAAAATACACTTTACATACCTGCATCACCCAGGGCCCCTAAAGTGAGAAGGCGAGCAACTTTGAGTCCATTTTTGAGGTAGCTGTGAGAAGAATATTTGCGTCAGCAACAAACATATACAAACATGAATGACAAAAAAACACATTCAACCCAACAAACATGAGAAATCACTGTCCCTGTGTGCCCCAGCGCATGGCAACAATTAGCTTTTGCCCTTCAGGCCCTTAATTTACAGTGTGCTGATGGCTCCTGTTTATCATGGGAAGTATCCAGTAATCACACCATGCTGACTGCATGGTCACATGCCCTTACATACTTTTTGTTGGTATGCTGCATTTAATCAAAACTGGGAATTATGTCACACTGAAGTTAACCCTGTTCCAGTAGGACGAGCCAGGTTAGTCATGAGCAAAATCAGTTCTAAGAAGGATCATTGGTAGCCATTGTTATATATACACTCACCTAAAGGATTATTAGGAACACCATACTAATACGGTGTTTGACCCCCTTTCGCCTTCAGAACTGCCTTAATTCTACGTGGCATTGATTCAACAAGGTGCTGAAAGCATTCTTTAGAAATGTTGGCCCATATTGATAGGATAGCATCTTGCAGTTGACGGAGATTTGTGGGATGCACATCCAGGGCATGAAGCTCCCATTCCACCACATCCCAAAGATGCTCTATTGGGTTGAGATCTGGTGACTGTGGGGGCCATTTTAGTACAGTGAACTCATTGTCACGTTCAAGAAACCAATTTGAAATGATTCGAGCTTTGTGACATGGTGCATTATCCTGCTGGATGTAGCCATCAGAGGATGGGTACATGGTGGTCATAAAGGGATGGACATGGTCAGAAACAATGCTCAGGTAGGCCGTGGCATTTAAACGATGCCCAATTGGCACTCAGGGGCCTGAAGTGTGCCAAGAAAACATCCCTCACACCATTACACCACCACCACCAGCCTGCACAGGCATGATGGATCCATGTTCTCATTCTGTTTACGCCAAATTCTGACTCTACCATTTGAATGTCTCAACAGAAGTCGAGACTCATCAGACCAGGCAACATTTTTCCAGTCTTCAACTGTCCAATTTTGGTGAGCTCGTGCAAATTGTAGCCTCTTTTTCCTATTTGTAGTGGAGATGAGTGGTACCCGGTGGGGTCTTCTGCTGTTGTAGCCCATCCGCCTCAAGGTTGTGCGTGTTGTGGCTTCACAAATGCTTTGCTGCATACCTCGGTTGTAACGAGTGGTTATTTCAGTCAAAGTTGCTCTTCTATCAGCTTGAATCAGTCGGCCCATTCTCCTCTGACCTCTAGCATCAACAAGGCATTTTCGCCCACAGGACTGCCGCATACTGGATGTTTTTCCCTTTGCACACCATTCTTTGTAAACCCTAGAAATGGTTGTGCGTGAAAATCCCAGTAACTGAGCAGATTGCGAAATACTCAGACCGGCCCGTCTGGCACCAACAACCATGCCACGCTCAAAATTGCTTAAATCACCTTTCTTTCCCATTCTGACATTCAGTTTGGAGTTCAGGAGATTGTCTTGACCAGGACCACACCCCTAAATGCATTGAAGCAACTGCCATGTGATTGGTTGATTAGATAATTGCATTAATGAGAAATCGAACAGGTGTTCCTAATAATCCTTTAGGTGAGTGTATAACTACAGCTTCCACTCCAGTCGATGAAAGTTGCAGCCATCTTGGATTCTGAGGTCAGAGTTGCATAAGTTCTTGATTCTAGTGATTCTGACTACAGGGGGGCATCCAGTTGAAATTTGACTAGGAACACAGAAATTTTGACTTTCCAGTTCAAATGGAATACAAAATTACCATCATTCTCTGAATCCCATCAAACAACTCACTCATAGTTCCAGCAAAGCAGAAATGAAGGCTCACCCCCCAAATGATGCTTCAGTTTTCTGTGATATTTGAACCCACAATACGATTTAGACACTGCAGACCTCGTGAGCATTAAAGTCACACAGTGCTCTATATTAAGGAGGCTTTGTTTCTCATGTCCTGATACAAGACCCAGTCTGTCTTATTCCCTGGGTGTTACATGCACACACACACACACGCGCACAAACACAAACACACGCACAAACAAACTTCACTGGTAACAGACAAAAAAAACAAAACACTGGCCCGGTTACCTGTGAGTGTAGAGCAGGTATGTTGTGTTTAATATCTCCAATTTGGCAACATGATCAGTAGGAGCTTTATTAACTGTTTTCTGTTAAATAAAGGGATGTAAAATACAGAGGACTGCATGTAAAATACAGAGGACTGCAAGTAAAAGCAAACAATATTTTAAAAAAGAATCAGTGGAAAAAAATGCACGTAATGAAGAATGGCATGTTTACCTGACACTTAGGTAGAAATGAGATTTGGGTTGAGGCCCCACCCAGGTCTAAAACGCCTGCTGATCTCTTCATGTCGACATGCAAATGCCCTAGAAACAGGCACATTACTGAGCACCACGCCCCATGAGAAGACATTAAAAATGTCCTGAAGAAAACAAAACAAATATAGAGAAGAGGCCAAAATCGGTGAAAGTTCCGGGAATTCTGTCAGTGATAAGTTTACTAAGTGAACAATAACGTGTTTGGCTGAGCTCATTATTCATGGATTTGGAGACAGATCCTACACTTCGCTGTGTGGGTAACAATAATAAGGAAAGAATATTTTACACACTTCTAACTAAAGCAATTAAAACATGTTTCTATCCATTTGTAACTCACAGGTGTCTAATAAAAATACAATTTGTTTTGTGACTTAAATCAATCAGCTTAACAGCACTTTACCCATTAGGAAGTTCAGAGACACCCAGGCCAGGATTCCTAACAGAAACAGAACAGAAATCATTTAATATCACACCGCTGAGGATGCAGTAATATATGGAATTAGCAGTCATGACTATACAAGATAAAATTTGCATTAAAAATAAACTCAGTCCACTTTTTATTTTTAACTCAGTGTAAATTTCTACTTACTAAACTACCTACTTTAGTTAAACTACACTGCCATACATGTATTACTTATTATTATTATGAATGCAAAATAAATTTTAAAAAATGATATTGTAGAATTGTGCCGGTTAACTGCTGGACAAGAGAGCTTTTACTTTCCCGTGAGGTAAGAGTATGGCGGCCTGCCTTTTGGTAATTCTGTAAGCTGACTCGATACGCAGAGCAGTGGAGTTGTCTAGCCTGCAAGGGTAAGAGTGTGGCGGCCTGCCTTTTGGTAATTCTGTAAGCTGACTCGATAGGCAGAGCAGTGGAGTTGTCTAGCCTGCAAGGGTAAGAGTGTGGCGGCCTGCCTTTTGGTAATTCTGTAAGCTGACTCGATACGCAGAGCAGTGGAGTTGTCTAGCCTGCAAGGGTAAGAGTGTGGCGGCCTGCCTTTGGATAACTCTGGAAGCAGCCAGCCACACATACCTTCATATGTACCGTCGATGATACTGACGCTTCTGCTTGTCACCAAGAAGGGGGACTGACTGAAGACTTCCTTGATCTTAAGGAGAGAAGAAATTATAGCAAAAGGAATACCTGAGGCACAAGAAAACTGCAGAAACACCTAGTGCTCCACAAAGAGAAACACCAGCTGCCAGGACTCAACCACCAGACAGTTTCACCTGGATGACTGAGAATCTTCACAAACACCTACTGCTCCTGTTTGACATAGGGAAACCTTCTGTACATATCATCCACAGAGGACATTCAGAAGAACTTAAACTACATATGCAGTCAGAATAGGAGCAGAAGCTCATGTTAGTGAAAGCAAACCCAGGATATTTAGTCTGTGAGATGTCAGTGTATATGACTCCTGTGATATTGAAATGAACCTTCCCGGCTTCACACGCAGGCGACTCACCTCCTCAATCAACACGTGAGCTTTATCCGCAGGCAGCAGCCGAAAGCCGGCGGTGGCCCTCAGCACCAACGGGGTCTTGTGCCACATGGCGCGAGGCACTGCCGACGTTGCAACCTTCAGTAGTTCCCGCACCAGCTTCCCAGCCTGAGGGAGCAGAGAAAGGACAAGCAGGGCTGTCTGATATCTGGCCGC